>NW_007377880.1:18749-83513 GCF_000475195.1 Diaphorina citri
TTTTTTTTTTTTTTTTTTTTTATTATTATTATTTTTTTTTTAGAGGTTTGATAAAGGGAAACGTTGTAACTGCTAAGATCTTATTGTCCCGAAAGCGAAGGAAGAAGAAAAACTGGGTAGTCCGCCCCGGGCGGGAAACGAACCCGCGACCAAGCGCTTACCCTCCAAGCCAACTGGCTGGAAGCTCTAAGATTAAACCTAAAAAAGACGAATTTTTTTTTACTTAGACTTTAGTTTCACCACACCTAACTCTCGAAAAGTTGGTTTGATTTTGATGAAAATTTGGCCCACATCATCATTGATTGTTTCGTCGTAAATCATGAAGTCTCTTGGTAATACCTAATTTACTCGAAAGTTCTGATGACAAGAAAAAGGTTCAGAAAATCCACCTATAAAATGAATTTTAAAAATTGCCGCCGGGACAGCTATCTCACGTCGTCCGAGCTCATCTCAGCCCTGTTCATAACCACGGCCTCAGAATATTCAGATTAAAATTATTCGATATTTCCATTTTCGATTCATCGAAGGGATATTCGATATTCGATATCAAAAACAACCAAAAAAACTTCCACGATTTTTATGTAATCTGAAAAACAAAATGAAAAAATATAAAACCCTTTTTCATTGGTAAGTTTTTGACCTTGTTCTGAAGAAGAAGCGGTTTCAGCCAATAAAAATGCGTTTTACAAGAGAATATTCCAACATTTTTGAGAAAATTTCAACAAAGCTCTTCGTCGCCATTTTGTTTGGAACAAAACAGTTTTGTGGCTTGACGTTTCTTCCAGGGAGTGAAATAAATTCCTTTCTTTTCCTCACAAAGTGAAATCTTGAAAGTGAAAAGTATTTTAACATGAAATTTAAAGTTTTTGTAAATACTATATACCTAGTTTTGTGATGAGTGACATATTCTAATGTGATATTTCTTGATCTAAACTTCAAGGTAAGAACAGAAGCTATGTCATCACCTTGCATCATTCCTTTACCTTTGGTACCTATTTTAGCATTTTCTCTTTATTGGACAAACATTCTACTTCCTATTATTGTACATATTGTATTGCATGTTACATCTAGAGTGTTCATTTATTGGAAATTGCCTAGTAATCGTACATATTCTGCATATTGGGTCTACTTACCCAACTG
The DNA here is from genome assembly GCF_000475195.1 of Diaphorina citri. Lineage (NCBI taxonomy): Eukaryota > Metazoa > Arthropoda > Insecta > Hemiptera > Psyllidae > Diaphorina > Diaphorina citri. The sequence goes on from NW_007377880.1 coordinate 19,890, forward strand.
GAAAGTGGGGCTACCCACCTTATGCATCAATACGTTAGGTACTGTTCCACCACAGTACTTCTGTACTTAGGCTGCATGTCGTATTGATGGTATTGGTAGGTAGTTAACTAGTTACTCTCTTGATTAGTCAATTACCCATTACAAAATACAGAATGACGTATTTACTTCAATATTGAGAGTTCCCTGTGATTACTACTTACTATGTGCTAGGGAGATATTGCTTTGCAATGGATCTACCGATATACTTAGCTGTTTTTGTATTTGATATTTTCCCTGCATGAAACCAATGGTGATGCTAGGATATGGCAGTTTTTTTTTTATTATTATTTTTTTTTTTCAACACTGCCTCTGATGCTTTGAAAACATGCTGGGTACTAGATCAGAAGTTTTTTTTATTATTATTTTTTTTTTTTCAACACTGCCTCTGATGCTTTGAAAACATGCTGGGTACTAGATCAGAAGCCATGACAATGAAAAATTGAGTGTGGTGGTGCTCCGCCTCACCCCATCAAGAAAGTTTAACCATGTTACTACTTAGAGATATGTACCTAATGTGTTGTATTCTTGTTTATTGTGAAGTCGACTCAAATATCATGTCTTTGGAAAGAGCGTTGCATCAAACCAAGTTGGCCAAGAAGAGAAAATTCTCACTCATATTGGGTATGTATTGTTAGTTCGAGAAAAAATTATTAGGGTAACCTTGTTTTCTCATACTATCCTATTCCCAAATATGTCTTGAAATTATACATTTTTTTTTTTTTTTTTCTCTTAAGCGCTTTAACAATAAATTATACATTTATCTCAAAAAGTTTCTTATAATGTATATCCATGTAGTGAATGAAGGTATCAAATGAGAGTGCAGTTTTGACAATTTACTGTCCACAGTTTTTCCATCCTGTCCATCCACCACCTTTTTTGACAATAATGTCTGAGTATCGTGCAATGGGTTAGTATCTATTCTCACAACGTCTGATCTGTAGGTCCACAACTCATTTCGTAGTCCAAAATACACATCCAAGTTAAAAGCTCTTGATTTCCCAAGCAGGGCTTATCTGCCCAAGCTCGTAGCATTGCAAACTTAACTGTCTGAGTGAGATAACCACCCCATGAGTATTGCACCAAATAATTGGAGAAAAAAGAGAAACTAAGAACAGAAGCTATGTCATCACCTTGCATCATTCCTTTACCTTTGGTACCTATTTTAGCATTTTCTCTTTATTGGACAAACATTCTTCTTCCTATTATTGTACATATTCTATTGCATGTTACATCTAGAGTGTTCATTTATTGGAAATTGCCTAGTAATCGTACATATTCTGCATATTGGGTCTATTTACCCAACTGGAAAGTGGGGCTACCCACCCTATGCATCAATACGTTACTGTTCCACCACAGACACCACAGTACTTCTGTACTTAGGCTGCATGTCGTATTGATGGTATTGGTAGGTAGTTAACTAGTTACTCTCTCGATTAGTCAATTACCCATTACAAAATACAGAATGACGTATTTACTTCAATATTGAGAGTTCTCTGTGATTACTACTATGTGCTAGGGAGATATTGCTTTGCATTGGATCTACCAATATACTTAGCTGCTTGGTTAAGTTGCCAAACTTCTCTTTGGTATAGGCTCCAAACTTTTAACGTTTGTGCACCTATTGACATGCTTGATTGTAGTTATGTGACTGTTCTGGGCTATGGAAAAATAAGGTTGAAAACCCTGTAGGGTGGAGTATGGTTTTAAATCTATTTCTTGCTTACATTATGTCAATCTGTATGGCCTGCTTGGTTTGTGGACCCTTTTATGGCCAAGGACACCACTGGAGTTTAAACTTGGTCTAAGTTAAATTCTTGGATTAAGCAATCTAAGTAATTACCTAATTGATTTCAAAATTTTCAATCAGATTGCTAAATCTAGGAGTTAAACTTAATACTAGTTAAACCCTGATTTTTGCTCTGTGGCTATTAAATACTTACATAGCTCACTTTTTTGTCTCTCTAATTTGCAACATTCCTCAATTACTTGACCAGACTTGCTGAATTTTCACAAGTGACAAGTGTAAGTGAGAGAAAGAAACCAGATTGATACTCTTCTTGTTTCTGCACTGCCTGTCCTAAAAGTTTTCCAAGCCAACATTAGTTAGTTATTATCACACTCAGGTTCTATGTCTTGTGTGTTTTTTCTTTAATTAATCTACTTTGCTGAATGGAAAGCTTTTGCAGACTTTGTCTTCTTTATAACATTCTGAATGCTTAAAATACTTGCCTTGGGGAAAGAAGGTAGTTATGTACACACTGCATAAACAACAGGAAATGTATTGAATTCAGTTTGGTTGTGTAGGAAGATTTTTACACATCACCTGTTTTTGTGTAGACTGAAGAACCAAAAATCTGTTTAAAATATTTTAATTAACTTATGGTGTTTAGAGTGGTACCTATTGTTTTGAGGTAATTGATTGTGTGTCTCCTTTGTTTTTGTCAGTCAGTTTTCTTTCAGTCATCATGTTGACATCTGATATCCTTTTTGTTCACATTAGCATAATATCTTGACAGACATTGATTGTGCATGGTTTTGAAGGGCACACAAAGGTTGTTTGTGATCTTATCTGTTTACTGGAAAAATCAGGTGAACTATGAAGGATTGATTTTATTAGATTAACCTACCTAGTTAGTACCTTTTATTAGTTGATTCTGATTTAGATTGTTACCTACATATCAAGCTTTTACTTTTTCATTTTATGTGTACCTCCTTGGGTCAAGGGCATGTGCCTATTAGGTTAGTAACGGAAAACACGCGTGTACGCAACTTGAACCTTATCTCACATTCATAGATAAAAAGTTTCGGGATTTCAAGTTCAAATTTACTACTTTCCTAATGTAACTAACCTAAGTATATGATGAAATTGAAGACATTCTCTGTGTATTGTAGATAATTTTACGCTTATGATATACATACTTACTTACTATTTTATATCCTTATCTATCCCTGTCTTTGATTTAGACTTTTCGACTTTGTATCTTTCAACCTCTAGAACAAACATGAATAACTGTATCTTGAGGAAATCAACTATGTTCAAAGGCCAAGCTTTACTTGTCCTAACTAGAACAAGAGCACGATAGGTATTTTGAGATTTGTTCCATCCACGGACCAAGGGGTTCGATAGTCAATATCAAAAGTATCCCTAGGGCAAAGGTTGGGGTTTTCGAAAACAAAATATAGGGTCAATGTATCAACACCAAAGGTTGGCATTGTAAAAATAAAATACGTCCATTATGTTGTCAAATCCTAACTAGAACAAGAGCACGATAGGTATTTTGAGATTTGTTCCATCCACGGACCAAGGGGTTCGATAGTCAATATCAAAAGTATCCTTAGGGCAAAGGTTGGGGTTTTCGAAAACAAAATATAGGGTCAATGTATCAACACCGAAGGTTGGCATTGTAAAAATAAAATACGTCCATTATGTTGTCAAATATTTTAAGAAGAAAAACTGGGTAGGAGAAAGCCAGCTTTTCCCAGAACGAACCTTATCTGCTTAGGTTAAAGTCCGCCCCGGGCGGGAAGCGAACCCGCGACTAAGCGCTTATCCTCCAAGCCAACTGGGCTGGAAGCTCTAAGATTAAACCTAAAAAAGACGAATTTTCTTTTACTTAGACTTTAGTTTATCCACACCTAACTCTCGAAAGGTTGGTTTGATTTTGATGAAAATTTGGCCCACATCATCATTGATTGTTTCGTCGTAAATCATGAAGTCTCTTGGTAATACCTAAATTACTCGAAAGTTCTGATGACAAGAAAAAGGTTCAGAAAATCCACTGTTTACTTCGTTTGATAACAAACATGATTTAATGACTCATTTCCTCTGCCACACTGTATAACAAATTATTGTCTTTGGATTGTATATTTATGTTCTTGTATCCTTAATTATGTAATACTAATAATATAATCGCCATCAAACATAGTTCTTACAAATCCGGAAACCTTTGGACCTTTAATTGACCGGTTAGGGACAAGACCCCCTGACCTTTGCCTATATCCTTTCTGTATCCTGACTTGAAGAACCTGGAACCGGTTTTACCTCATCAGCAATTAGGTGATGGACTATACTCATCCCTTCCCCTTTATTCAATGATACCTTGCATATTTTGTAGTTCAAAATACACTTGTTGATGTCATCAGGAATATCCATTAGTATTGAATCATATTTCATTCTGACTTGCAGTATGAGTTGGTGTCATTTCAAATTCAACAGTCGATCCAATTAAATTGAAGTTTTTCGTTGAATATTTTCATTTCAAATAGTTATCAGTTATTGGAAAAAATAGTTCGTGTTTTGACATTGACAGTTATCGCATTTTCGGTGTTTGAAATTATCAGTTATTTGAATAGTTCTTTTTAGTGTTCTCTGACAGTTATTACATTTTTCAGTGTTGTGATTTTTTTTTTTATGCTTACACATAATAGTAAATTATTCCAATTTTTAATCGTTTCTACATGTGAACAATTTAATTTCTTTTGGCTTATTTTTTTTTAGAGGAGACGGTGAAATCTTATCATCAAACCTTATCGAACATTATCTTTGATTATTTTTACTTTATCTTGAGAAAGTCAGTTGTATTTCGACATCTGAGTCACTACGACTGTTAGTCATTTCATTTTTAAAAATCAAGTCTTATAATATTCCTGCTGTGATTAAGTATTTAGTACGTTTATTTTTTTGTTGGTGTGGCTGTTGGCATAAAAAGACACAATTTCGCTCAAAATTTTCGTTGGCCCTTTTGTTGGTAATTTGTTCCTCCAAGTTCGTTGAAGTCAACTCAAATATCATGTCTTTGGAAAGAGCGTTGCATCAAACCAAGTTGGCCAAGAAGAGAAAATTCTCACTCATATTGGGTACGTATTGTTAGTTCGAGAAAAAATTATTAGGGTAACCTTGTTTTCTCATACTATCCTATTCCCAAATGTGTCTTGAAATTATACATTTATCTCAAAAAGTTTCTTAAAATGTATAATATCCATGTAGTGAATGAAGGTATCAAATGAGAATGCAGTTTTGACAATTTACTGTCCACAGTTTTTCCATCCTGTCCATCCACCACCTTTTTTGACAATAATGTCTGAGTATCGTACAATGGGTTAGTATCTATTCTCAGAACGTATGATCTGTAGGTCCACAACTCATTTCGTAGTCCAAAATACACATCCAAGTTAAATGCTCTTGATTTCCCAAGCAGGGCTTATCTGCCCAAGCTCGTAGCATTGCAAACTTAACTGTCTAAGTGAGATAACCACCCCATGAGTATTGGACCAAATAATTGGAGAAAAAAGAGAATTGAGTCATTTGATGATTTATTGGAAGTACTAATCATTTGAGGCCAAAAATACGTTAACGTTCAGTTTGATTGATGGAAAGATATTTATTTCGGTAGTGTATGACAGTGTATTGAGAGTACAACAGGTCATCGACCTGGGAATCTGGATTCTATCCATGTTAGCGTATACAGGTGTACAGTTGAATGCTCCTTCTATATGCTATGTTTAGATCGCATTGCTCGGTGCTAACACTAATCATTGGGGTAAACACAAATAGCACACGTTCCGTTTTTTTTTTTTCATTTGGGGAAGTTTGGAATGTCTACACCCTACCTACCTGTTGAGCAATGTGATAATTCAATTAGCTACCTTATGATGTTAAATGGAGTCATATTAGACCCTGAGTTGGGTTTGTCTACGAGTACCTACCTATCCATGTTTGGGCCTGGGAAGTCTCTGTTTTTAGTAGGTACTAGATGAAATTTACACTGGAATACCACATTTACTTGAGAAAAAATGTAGTTACCATATGTACATCAAATAAATAAATGAACATTTTCTTTCATTCTCTTGTCTATAAAGTAGATTTTATTCTTCCTGTTCTTGTTTTACCGTGCCTTTTATTATTTACATGGTGACTTTGGAAGTTTCTGTGTTTTTCTCGGGAAAAACTGTTCTTTATTTTTAAATTCTCTTTTCGTATCTAAAACTTTTTAGTTCCATTTTGGTTCGAATGAGAAATTTTCGCGCGTTGGTGAGATTCGAAGCCGAAGTAACGGATCCCCGGCTCTCAAGGTCTGATTCTCATCCAATGAAAATACAACAGAGTTATGGAGTAGACTGACTTTGGGCTCATTGAGTAACCATTTGACACTAAAAATTGTTCTCTTCTTTAAAAAAATTGCGAAGGGCAACTCAATATTTTCCTCTCTCTTTTTCATTCCATTTTTCTCCTTCCGAGCTGATAAATTGATCGGTCGCGTCAGACTTGAAGAGTTTTGTTTATACGAAACTTGCGTCTATTTATGATTAACTGAAAAGTGCAGAAAATAAAAACACTGATAAACAAAACCGCCCAAAGTCACCATTTCTCTCAAATGTCACATGAGATTCATTTTCTCTGTGACGACTTGTACTCTCTATTCTCTTTGTTGTATTTTAATTGGCTGAGATGTTAATTGAGCCCCGGGCTTCGTTTCTGATTTGTTCGGCTTGCAGGAGAGAACGGAAGTACCCCCCTCAACCCACCCAGCACCATCATGGGAGATGACGAGTGTGAAATGTCCAATTATTATCTGAAGAGACTTGTGACTACTGTGACACCTCCTAAGTTACTTCACACTTCCAGCGCCTCACATACACCTAAACGTCATCATGCCGCCACAGAGGAAAACTCAAACACTGACCTGGACTCGAGGAAACTCTCCAAAGTTCAGAGGAATCTCATGACCCATGACTTCTCCTCACACCGGAACAAACATCTGGACCAGAACATGAATATGGACCTGGAGAACGAGAATAATGAAATGGAGATGGAGAACTTAGCCACTGAGGATGAGAATACAGCACCTCCATTGGATCTGTATGATATCATGTCTCCCGCTTATCGGTCGACAAGTGCGAACCTTGAGGTGAAAGCTGATCGCTATATCCCGTCCCGGTGTGGAGAGAAATGGCAGACAAGATTCTCGTTCATCCCAGATAATAGAACTTGTAGTGTAGTACCAAAGAAAACGCGTGAAGTGAGTGGTGAGACCAGCCGAGACGGACTAGCTTATACATGTTTACTACGTAATGAACTTCTAGGCGCTAATATAGAAGGTGTCAAGGGCCAATGTGATGAGAAGCGTGTCATCTTCTCTCCTGACCGACGTAATTTGTTTCAATACCTCCCTGCCCCAGAGTCCCGTATGAATATTGAGGCCACCAGTCCATACTCTCTCTCCCCAGTGGGACCCAAGAGTCAAAAGCTCCTCCGATCCCCTCGAAAAGCCACGCGGAAGATTTCCAGAATTCCGTTCAAAGTTCTGGACGCGCCGGAGTTACAGGATGATTTCTATCTGAACCTGGTAGATTGGAGTAGTCAGAATGTGCTCAGTGTAGGTCTTGGATCCTGTGTGTACCTCTGGTCTGCCTGTACATCTCAAGTCACCAGATTATGTGATCTCTCTGCAGATGGGAACTCAGTGACATCTGTAGCCTGGAATGAAAGAGGCAACCTGGTAGCCGTGGGTACACATCATGGCTATGTACAAGTCTGGGATGTATCTGTCGCGAAGCAAGTACACAAACTAGTAGGTCATACAGCACGGGTAGGTGCTCTGGCATGGAATGGTGATATGTTATCCTCTGGAAGTAGAGACCGTATGATTTTACAACGTGATGTACGGACACCAAACTCTCAGAGTGAGCGAAGACTCGTAGGACACAGACAAGAAGTATGTGGACTCAAATGGTCCCCTGACAATCAATATCTCGCATCCGGGGGCAATGATAACCGCCTGTATGTATGGAATCTGCACTCTATGTCACCCTTACAAACCTACACGGAACATTTAGCAGCTGTGAAAGCCATCGCATGGAGTCCCCATCATCATGGTCTATTAGCCAGTGGTGGCGGTACGGCAGACAGATGTATCCGCTTCTGGAATACTCTGACAGGACAACCCATGCAATGCGTCGACACTGGGTCTCAAGTATGTAACCTCGCCTGGTCCAAGCACTCCTCAGAGCTAGTTAGTACACATGGGTATTCTCAGAACCAGATCCTGGTGTGGAAGTATCCAACCCTGACACAAGTGGCTAAGCTGACAGGACATTCATACCGAGTGCTCTACCTCGCCATGTCACCAGACGGTGAGGCAATAGTCACCGGAGCAGGAGATGAGACGCTGAGGTTCTGGAATGTTTTCAGTAAGGTCAGGTCACAGCGGGAAAGTAAATCCGTGCTCAACTTGTTCTCAAGCATTCGCTAGATACCTCTACTCCTCCCCTATCTCACTGTCCGTCAGTCTGGTGTCTAACAGGACATTCATACTTCATCAATTGTACAATCTTACCCTATGACTCCTACATCTCTTCAATATCTTGCAGTCGCACAAGTACAATTCTGAAGCATGTCTTTCCTCTCTCTATCAAGTACTATTTACACTAGTCAATTTTTCTTCACGGTTTTGCAACCCTTCTGGAACTTCCATTTCTCTCGATCGAAAGAAAAGAAATCGACCATGTTTTTTGTGTGCAATGTCTCTCAACCTTTTTTATTAGATTATCTATCCATCTTTTATACATATGTAGATTGTACATAGGATTTTTTTTACTATTGTAAATAACAAGAGCCTAAGCTTTGTAAATAATCCGGGAAATTCACTTTCAAGAGTTGTCCACCCTTCTCTTTTCCTGTAGATTTTCTCTTTTATTCCGAAGAAACAACATGATTTTGGATACTTATTATTTTACATCCCATGTTAAAAGTAAAGTAATCAACAGATTAAAATAAAGCTTGAAAAATTAGTACCTAGGTATATTATATTTTAAAACCCTTTGTGTCGTCAGCTATACATAGACCTACCGTCTATGCTATCCATCTAATTATGTCAAATTTGGTATCTATTGAAAGAAAAGCTGCCTCCATTGAGATGAAAATAGTACAACCTTGGTCATTAATTCCCTTTGTAAATACATTATCATGTAAGGTGTAGATATTATTTATTTTTCCTACAACCTTGGTCATGTAATCTCCTTTGTTAAAATACATTATCATGTAAGGTGAGAAAGTGATTTAGGTTTATTTTTCGCATTTTCACACCATCAAATCCTTTTTCACTTGGGTTTTTTTTTTTTTTTTACCTTTTAATTCCTCGTTGGAGCAAACAATACTTGATTGTACTCTTTTCACACAACAGGCTTTTTTGTGTTGTTTTTTTTCTCCAAGTTCATTTAACTTAGTTTGTCTCTTTTGTTTTGGAACTTTTGATTTATTTTGCAGAGTTTATTTATTTAATTTTTACATGGAAGAAAAAAAAACCTAGTATAGTTTTTATTTAAAAGTTACACTTTCAAATGTAATCACATATATTTATATTAATAGGTTTATACAAATGTATCTAGGAACTTTTCAAATTTTAGGAGGAGAGAGAAAAAGAGTTTCTTGTTTCCATTGAAAAACCGTCGAAGAAAGTTTGTTACTTTCTTTTTCATAAAGAATCTGAAAATTAAAAAAGGTCTTTGGATGAAATCTTTATATTGTATTGCTTGTTTTTTTGGTTTTTTTTTTTACTGTGAAAAAGCCTCAAAAACCTGTTGTCAGCAGGGTAGTGTGGTCGCTTTTTAACCAAGCAACAGAATCTGTAAGGCCAAACAAACACGGGTTTCGAATCCCGTGACCAGCATGGAATTTTATCCTCATCGGTTGGAAACATGACACTCATTACAATAGATAACGTGACTCACGCTCAGACTGTCGGAAGTGTAATAGGATTCAGACGGTCTGACAGACCTAGATCTCGAGCTTTTTCCGCCACACACTTTCCAACTGTCTGACAGGCCCAGTCTCAGTTGAGGCATATAGTCAAGCCTGATGTTGAAGCTCCATTCTGTGGCATAGAAGTTATGACTCGGTAAATCAGGTGACTTCATCTTTGGGTTCGAGCCCTTGTTTACACCTACTGTATTTAAACAAAGAGCTTATCACATTAAAATACGTGGGTATTAGCGTTATGCTGTTTGCGATATGATGGTATGAGATTGATTATTCAGTAACAATATCAATAATTCAGTGCGCAATTGCGTATAATACTAGCCTTATTGGTGGGTGAAATAGTCCTTTGGACCTTGCACACAGGGATTTCGTTAGAGAAGTCCCTATTTAGTGTAATGTTGCAGTCTAAACAAGGACTTGGACGGTGTCTTTCTGGGGATAGGTTTAGATTGCGTCTAAAGGTTTAAACCTAGCGACATGAAGTCAAATGTGAAACATCAAACTTTATGTTCGTCGATCGATTATGTTTGGACACACCTTTAAAAGAACTGAAACCATAACATGGCGAAGGGGCGACCGTTCATAAACGGACTCATTTAATTTTCCCCGTGAATAAAAGTTTGATGTTTCACATTTGACTTCATGTCGCTAGGTTTAAACCTTTAGACGCAATCTAAAACTATGTTGTCAAGACAATGTGGACGGTTCAGTCGACATCGATTGACGACCGGTAGACCATGTGTGGAGTGTGGACACACCTGAAGGACCGGGTTATGACTCGGTAAATCAGGTGACTTCATCTTTGGGTTCGAGCCCTTGTTTACACCTACTGTATTTAAACAAAGAGCTTATCACATTAAAATACGTGGGTATTAGCATTATGCTGTTTGCGATATGATGGTATGAGATTGATTATTCAGTAACAATATCAATAATTCAGTGCGCAATTGCGTATAATACTAGCCTTATTGGTGGGTGAAATAGTCCTTTGGACCTTGCACACAGGGATTTCGTTAGAGAAGTCCCTATTTAGTGTAATGTTGCAGTCTAAACAAGGACTTGGACGGTGTCTTTCTGGGGATAGGTTTAGATTGCGTCTAAACCTAGCGACATGAAGTCAAATGTGAAACATCAAACTTTTATTCAGGCGGAAAATTAAGTGAGTCCGTTTATGAACGTTCGCCACTTCGCCAGCCATGCTATGGTTTCAGTTCTTTTAAAGGTGTGTCCAAACAATCGATCGACGAAGTAAATCTATGTTGTCAAGACAATGTGGACGGTTCAGTCGACATCGATGAATCTATGTTGTCAAGACAATGTGGACGGTTCAGTCGACATCGATGGACGACCGGTAGACCATTTTTTTTTTTTTTAAAGATGAGTGTTCCACCGCCGTTTTTATTTCGTAGCAATGAAACAACTGCTAAATTAGACGCATGTGGCCTGTATCGTAGCATGCCCATCCCGTAGTATGCCTCTCATCAGATGGGCGAGAAGAGACACAATACTTCCCATTTAGGTGCTGGGTCAACACAAGAACCAGAAAGTAACCCGTAAATTATTTGCAATCGAAAAACGAGTACAAATTTTTGTCGATGGTGGGATTCGAACCCGGGACCTTCTGCATGGCAAGCAAGCACGTTACCACTAAAATTTTTGTCGATGGTGGGATTCGAACCCGGGACCTTCTGCATGGCAAGCAAGCGCGTTACCACTGGACCAACCGTGTTTATGTGGACACACCTGAAGGACCGGTTGATCCCTCAGTCCTTACTGCAACCTACTCCTCTGATACCTACATGTTAATATGTATTGTTAATCATGTTATCGATAAATCAAAATCGTCGACTTGGCAATCACGTCTTGAGCGTTTGAATCAGTTTTCTTGTTCGCGTACTTGGTATTGTGACTTTTTTTACAGAATAATTTCTTGGGTAAGGCATTGGTATTCTAATTGTTTATTGGTGCAAAAATAGTTGGCTTGTGACGAATATTTTTGTTGGAAGGTATGTAATTTGATGCTTCTTTTCTTTGAAACCATTTGAACTGTTGTGAATTGTTCCCAGCAACGATAAGATTGAAATTGTCTACTTCGGGGTTTTTACTTTTTATTGTTATTTGGCTTCAATTTACACCAACTAACTTTCAGGATGAATGGCATAAAATACTATTGAAATATGATTTCAGTTTAAATGGTCTTGGCAAAAATAATAATAATAAATAAATAAAGGGTATACGGTATATATCACAGAAGTTCTGGTAGGTACCTCATTATCTTTTAAACGGCTGGGTACCTAATAGGAGTTCTGTAGTCTGGACATTTTGTATATGTACGTAAACTAGAAGTTCGCCTTGAGGTTGAATTTTCCTTTGGGAGATTTACCTCCTCAACAAAAGTTCCCAGCAACGATAAGATTGAAATTGTCTACTTCGGGGTTTTTACTTTTTATTGTTATTTGGCTTCAATTTACACCAACTAACTTTTAGGATGAATGGCATAAAATACTATTGAAATATGATTTCAGTTTAAATGGTCTTGGCAAAAATAATAAATAAAGGGTATACGGTATATCACAGAAGTTCTGGTAGGTACCTCATTATCTTTTAAACGGCTGGGTACCTAGTAGGAGTTCTGTAGTCTGGACATTCTGTATACGTAAACTAGAAGTTCGCCTTGAGGTTGAATTTTCCTTTGGGAGTTTTACCTCCTTAACAAAACCGTTTATTATAAAAGCTCATAGCATAGTACTAGAATAAAGCATGTATTTCTTCTTTTAGTTTCCCCTTTCCTCCTCAAATGAGGACGCCATTTCTAGTCAATCTACGCCTTTCTTATCTAATTTGTGCCTAATTACATTTTTTTTTTTTCTTTTTTTTATTAAGCTCAGTTTCCATTGATACCTAAATTGTTCTTGTGTCTTCCTCTTACCTGTCCTTTGTTGTCTTTCAACTTCTAGTTCTCTTCTTTTCCTGACCTGTCGAAGGCTTTTTTACAACTTTTCACACTTATTTCTTGTAACTTTCCTTGGCTTTTTTCGTATATTTAACTCCTGTAAAGGGCTGTTAACAGGGGTGCCCTGCTCGGGGGCGGATTTTATCCTAAACAGATAAAGTTTGTCCTTGGAACGGCTGGCTTTTATCCTACCCTGGCTTCCTTCTATCTTCGCTGTAGGGAGTTTCGGAACGATAAGACCTTAGCAGTTACAGTTCCCTCTATCAAACCTCCACACTAGTGCTTCTCAAAGTTATTGCCACTGCGGCACACTTTTCAAGATTACTATCTTTCTGTGGCACACTAGTGCCGCGGCATACAGTTTGAGAAGCACTGCTCTATACAAATAATTCTCATTAACTATGCAGTCTGCCAAACAAAAGTACCAATGTCCTCTCCCTCTTCTGATTCCAGGTCTGCAGCCTTGCAGGACAAACTCTTCACTCCCCCCCGTACATCCAGTGACATCTGCCACCCGATCTTACGCGATGGTGACTGAACAGGACATTGCGGAGGAGTATGGTTCTGCCTTGTCGGATTTGACGTTCAACAGCAAGCCCCTGATCAACATGCTTACGATGTTGGCCGACGAATACCAGAACCACGCGAGCATCATTGTGACCATCCTCGAACGCCACTTAGTCAAGGTCTGCATATAAAACACATTAAACCACCCATCTAATAAAGAAAATCTTTTTCCGCCTTTAAAAGTCAATGGTCCCTTTCTCTTTCAAGGAAAGACATTTTTTTCTTCTGCGGAGAGCTATTTTGGTCACCCTCTCTTTACTACTTCCTTTTCAAGAGAACTGAAAATCATTTTATTATTTATTAACGTCTGAAATAAACTTGAAATTTAGTAGTTTCTGTACCTTCTCCGTTCTTCCCTACTATTCTTTACCTTGATATGCCCCGGGATCATGTAAGGTGCTTGGAGGTATCTTTTTCCTTTGAATTTTGGAGACAGTTCCTCAAACGGTATTCAAAATGAAATCGAAAAAAAAAAAAAAAAATTCAAAACGCCTCTTCTGTACTGGGCAAATTTGATAGATTTTTTTTTAGCCTGTCCTTCCTTTATTATTACGATAGTAATAAAAAAAAGGTATATTGGACGGGCTATTGTATTCGCTTCGGTGTCTGTCAGTCGGTCGGTCGGTCGGTCCGTCTGTCCCCATAGAAGGACTTATCCAAACCTGGTCGACCTATATATCGTCTGTCTGTCTGTCTGTCCCCATAGAAGGACTTATCCAAACCTGGTCGACCTATATATCAAATTAAAGGTCTTTTTACCAGGAACACGAAAATGGTGGTGCAAATTTTGTCCAGAAAACCATAAAGCCAAAAAACAAAAAAAAAAAAACTGTTTTTTGGGGGATTTTTTGTTGTACTTTCAAGCATCTTGTTTCTTTCCTAGTTTTAGTAACCCTCAATACCTACTCTGGCTCTTCTTTTCTACCTCTTCAGCTTTTACTTCACCTTCTCTCCCTTCTTCCACTTCCATCTTGTATATTTTTTATTTCTTTGTTTGTTCCTTTCCGTTGATCGCATTCCTACAGTCCTCCATTTGGTTCCTATGTACAACATTTGCATTTGAGTTATGTTAGGCTGTGATTTTACCTCTCTTACTTGTTTTACTGTGTGTCGCCCATCACAAGTTCCTATGAAAACAACATGTGTCATACAGTAATCATTTATTGTAAGAAATAAAAACCTGTGATATCTTATTATTTTGTTTGGACAAAATTTTGCGTGTCTTCTTGTTGTGTTAACTTTTCACCTTGATCTCTTATTTTTTTTTTACACACGGGGATGCGAAAATGCTTTAAACCTTGAAAAAAACTTCCCTTAAGTACTTGTCATCAAAAATTCGAGGCTGAGGTGGGGTTTAGAAAGTTCCCAAAATTGGTTCTGGTTTAAAACAATAAGGAAAATGTTTAAATAATTTAATTATGGTCGAGTATGTAGGCTTTTCATTGGTCATTCTAGCAGTGAAGTATTTTTTCTACTTATCCCATGTTTCTGAAGAGATACTTAGAGAACGAGTTGCATACCTACAGGCGTAAATTGTCTTCGTAAATTTCCGCCTGTTTCAAGGTGTATACTTTAGTTAGAAAGTGTTCACTGCTCATATAATTAATTTCTAATGAACTTACGTAAGCGTAAATATTTACACAGAACGTTTTACAGTACTTTGGGACCGCCGAATATTTTTTTATCGCGATATTTTATTCGCGATAAAAAAATAAAAAAAAAAAAAATGGAGACGAGAATTCACTTGAAGAAAAGCGACCTATGCGACCTTTGTTTAGTATCACAAGTACAATGATGTAAATGATGAGTCCAGAGCAATTTCAGTTTTGAAACCCTTCTCTATGTGAAGGATTTGGATTTCGAACAAAATAGTTGATGAAATCAAAGCTTCAAGACCAGTGCCTGCACCTCTCCCTTATCCACGCCCACGAAGGTTACTTTACAACTAACTAATTGAACTCACGTGAAGGAATAAACTCCTCAATGAGCGAAACACTTCATCAGAAGACATGGAGGTGTACCTGATCCACTCGACCCGAAATCTGTTGAAGCCCATATCTATCTGGGAAACTAAACAGGGAGTAGATCAGCAAACCCCTATCCATCCTAGCTAGCTGGCAGTCAAAAGATTGTTTACATGGCTTTACTCAAAATACCTACTTGGAAAGATCAAGCCCAAGTCCTCACGATATTTAATCGCACATCTTTGAATGTAGTTCAGGACGACCACAGTTACACCTGGCTGGAGACCATCACACCTCCGACTTTAGCTAACCCGTTAAGTGGAACATCTATCTATGAATGGCAATCATTGCGCTCTGTGCTCATCTGAAGTATTCGAAAACATGGATTTGATGAGCTGTTGTCAATCCAGTCCGTACCCCGATTTAACCTTCTTCCGTCTAAAAATTTCGTGTTCAAAAACTAGAATAATAATAGTGATAATTTCACGACTTTTTATAAATCATTTAATTCCAACCTTTGATTTTTATTCGATTCAGAACACTGTAAATCTTGCAACTAAAATTAATAGTGGTGGTCCGATAGGTAGTAAATATTCGTTGAGATAAAGCGATAAACGTAACATTTTCGCGGTTTGCCAAAAGAACATTGAAAATTTTGATGACAGAGTTTCGTAAATAGGTCAACAGAAGCTTTCATCGCAGTCATCTTAACAGGGTAACTCAGAGGACATAACCTTAGGTCGAAGGTACACTTGAGGCGTGAATTTCCTTAACGTTCCAAGTGCCAAAAAATTAAAATTTTCAAGAGAGCAAAAAAGTTCCGCCTTGTACTTTTAACGTTATGCCTTGCACATCAAGTTAAAGTCTAAAATCTGAAAACTAGAGCGAAACTAACAACTATCATTGATAAGGATGATAAATAGTATTTACGAGTAAAACCTATTAATCACATAAAAACTAATATGTATTGAGATTACTAAGAGGAGTGTGGCAGTTAGAAAGTTATGGAAATGCATGTTTCACTCATTTGTGAGTAAGCAAAACCACAGACACAAAATTCTTCATCGCTCAGTGTAACTTAAACTCGAATTTCATTTTGAATCTATTGAAAAGCGTCTTTGGCACGGGTGACATCGGAATACTACAGCAGAAAAATTTTCAACTCAAAAATTCCCGTCCATTTCCTGGAACTTTTACACGTGGAACAAAAACTGGAGGTGGAGTTAAACTCCCCACCAAAGACATCCGTGATACGTTCCATTTGTAAATTTGTTCCCAACTTATAAATAAATAGCTTTGGCAAGTCAAATATTTGGACAAATGCATGCGTAAAGCCTGGTACACACTCTACGACACAACCTCTTCCAACTTGGTGTTTTGACGGATCGTTGTGTTTGTACGTGTGCAAATTTCAGGCGACGACCACAGTTACACCTGGCTGGAGACCATCACACCTCCGACTTTAGCTAACCCGTTAAGTGGAACATCTATCTATGAATGGCAATCATTGCGCTCTGTGCTCATCTGAAGTATTCGAAAACATGGATTTGATGAGCTGTTGTCAATCCAGTCCGTACCCCGATTTAACCTTCTTCCGTCTAAAAATTTCGTGTTCAAAAACTAGAATAATAATAGTGATAATTTCACGACTTTTTATAAATCATTTAATTCCAACCTTTGATTTTTATTCGATTCAGAACACTGTAAATCTTGCAACTAAAATTAATAGTGGTGGTCCGATAGGTAGTAAATATTCGTTGAGATAAAGCGATAAACGTAACATTTTCGCGGTTTGCCAAAAGAACATTGAAAATTTTGATGACAGAGTTTCGTAAATAGGTCAACAGAAGCTTTCATCGCAGTCATCTTAACAGGGTAACTCAGAGGACATAACCTTAGGTCGAAGGTACACTTGAGGCGTGCATTTCCTTAACGTTCCAAGTGCCAAAAAATTAAATTTTTCAAGAGAGCAAAAAAGTTCAGCCTTGTACTTTTAACGTTATGCCTTGCACATCAAGTTAAAGTCTAAAATCTGAAAACTAGAGCGAAACTAACAACTATCATTGATAAGGATGATAAATAGTATTTACGAGTAAAACCTATTTAGTTACCGGAAGAAGGAGAAATCTAAATCTTCCTCCTCCTCAAGATCGTCTTCATCTTCTAAAGATAGACGAGATGATAAGTCAGACAAGAAATCCTCTAAGAGTGAAAGTTCAAGTGAGAAGAGACAAAAGGACAGAGAGAGTGAGACCACGAGTAGTCCTGGAAAACATCAAAGTAACAAGAAGACTTCTAATGAGAAGTCCTCGACCAAGTCAAAATCTGATGATGTTAGACCAAGTAAATCCAGTGAGAGTGTTCCAGTGGCGTCTAGTGTTGTGGATAAATCAAGAAAAGAAAAATCAGAGAAACCACCTCTGCTAAAACCCCATCAACTACCTCCAATACCAAAGCTAAAAAAGAAAACTAGTGAAACTAAATCAGAGACTGATTCACAAGTGAAGTCATCAAGCAAAACAAAAGAAAATGTCGAAGAGAAAAATTTCAGGCTTCTCTCTCTTAGGTTACGATCTGGAGACTGGTTGGCAAGAGCAGTTTAGTTCTTCTTCTCCATTCATTCCGATCTTGTTGAGCTAGTCGCTTCAGGTCTAAACGAATGAAATGTGCGCGGCTATCGCGTACACGCCCAACGGTCTGTCGAAAAACCAGGTTGGAATAAGAACCACGAATATGGAAGATGAACCACGGTATTATTATGGAATCCAAATCACCATAATTCACACAGTCCTTACAAATTACTCAACTTTCTGACTTTATCAACATATCAACTCTGACTGTAAAGATACTTCAGTGGAAGACCTCTGGTTGATACATAAATCTTGTTCTTGTTCTTGCAAAAAGTATTAGACTTTATTTAATTTCCCATGGCACAATCCCATGTTGAAACATCCTGGTATTCTTATTTTTATTCTTTACTAAATCCTTCCAGTTGTATCATTAATTTATTTTATGTTGATTGTCTCTGTTTATTTCTTTATTTCTCCTACTGTTCTCTATATTATTTATTTACGCTTAAAATGTTGTAAATGTTATTTGTGATTGAAATATGAAAAGAAATAAAAGACATGCTTTTCCATTCTGCCTTTTTCTTTTCTCAATTTGTGGAGGTTATGGCGGTACTCCCTCCCTCTTGGGGGAAGGGTTCAAAGAAAACTGGAGCCTTTCACTACCTCTTGGCTTGGATATATTCTCACCCTGCAGAACCGTCATTGGTGTGATTGGAATGGGTGTGAGAGTGTAGCTTTGTTTCTATGACAATATTTTCTAGGTTCGCGCTGAAGTCAAGCTGCCTGTTCTCTATCTTATTGATTCCATTGTCAAGAATCTTGGTGTCAGTTCCTATCTCCAGTCTACTGGATGATGATACTGATGAAGACGCTGGGGAAATAGACACAGACCATGATGCTGACCTATCACCAGGCGCCGGGAAATTCAAAGAACTCAAAGCTTCATCCCTGAAGCGACTGCGTCAGTTTGTGCGCAGTCGCGATCAGCTGACACCTTCCCCTCCCCCTCCTCCCACATTCCTATCTCCAGTCTACTGGATGATGATACTGATGAAGACGCTGGGGAAATAGACACAGACCATGATGCTGACCTATCACCAGGCGCTGGGAAATTCAAAGAACTCAAAGCTTCGTCCCTGAAGCGACTGCGTCAGTTTGTGCGTAGTCGTGATCAGCTGACACCTTCCCCTCCCCCTCCTCCCACTTCCAAAGAGATGACGGCGCGCTCTACCGGTGAATCTTCACAACAAAGTAAGCATCTCTTTTATCTGCTAGACCTCTACCGATGGCGATGTTTCTATCCCTCCCCAGACTTGTGGACAAGACATTCTGATAGGTTCATCTCTTGTGATCGTTTTCCTTACTTGATTAAAACGTTTGAACGGCTGAAGAAGATGGACTTACACCTTGTCTATAATCTCAGGTTAACTTCATGTTGATCATGAGAATTTCAGGCTTCTCTCTCTTAGGTTACGATCTGGAGACTGGTTGGCAAGAGCAGTTTAGTTCTTCTTCTCCATTCATTCCGATCTTGAGCTAGTCGCTTCAGGTCTAAACGAATGAAATGTGCGCGGCTATCGCGTACACGCCCAACGGTCTGTCGAAAGACCAGGTTGGAAGAAGAACCACGAATATGGAAGATGAACCACGGTATTATTATGGAATCCAAATCGCCATAATTCACACAGTCCTTACAAATTACTCAACTTTCTGACTTTATCAACTCTGACTGTAAAGATACTTCAGTGGAAGACCTCTGGTTGATACATAAATCTTGTTCTTGTTCTTGCAAAAAGTATTAGACTTTATTTAATTTCCCATGGCACAATCTCATGTTTAAACATCCTGGTATTCTTATTTTTATTCTTTATTAAATCCTTCCAGTTGTATCATTAATTATTTTATTTTGATTGTCTCTATTTATTTCATTTCTCCTACTGTTCTTTATATTATTTATTTACGGTTAAAATGTTGTAAATGTTATTTGTGATTGAAGTATGAAAAGAAATAAAAGACATGCTTTTCCATTCTGCCTTTTTCTTTCTTAATTTGTGGAGGTTATGGCGGTACTCCCTCCCTCTTGAGGGAAGGGTTCAAAGAAAATTTTTTTTTTTTTTTTTTTTTTTTTCATTATTATTAAACTATACCTACAATAAGTTAAAAAAAAAAAAAAAAACATAATTATATTGTATTTGTACTTGACAATTTTCCATCCCGTTTTCAGTTTGCCTTTCATTCCACGGCCTCCGGCCAACTTCACAAGCTACGGCCGTCTTGCACCGGCCGATCCCGATATTCTGGCCTCCATCATGCGCGATCCAATGAAAGCCATCAACATTGACAATATACCGAGGCCGATTCGCTTCTACGGGCACACAGGGATTGTTTTCCTCTCGTGGGATGATCCGAGGGAGATAGGATTCATGAAGGGGGTGCGAAAGATCACTATCGATGGAACGGAGACGGTGCTGTGTCAGCTGAACGCACCCTACAAGGAGTTTATGAGCGGGAGAGAGGGAGAGAGCCAGAAATTGTGTGTGTGAGAGAGAAGGAGAATAAGCTGAATAAGAAAGAGAGAGAGAGAGAGCCAGAGAGTGTGTGAGAGAAAGAGGTAGAGCAAGAGAGAGTGAGAAAGAAAGAGAGGGCGAGGGAGAGAAACATTAGAAATGAGAGAGAGAGAGAAAGTGTGTGTGAGAGAGAAGAAGAGTAAGAGCGTAAGAGGAGAGGGATAGGCTGAAAGTGAGAAGGAGAGAGAGAGAGAGAGAGAGAAAGAGAGAGAGTCTATTTATAACATCACTCATGATATTAACATGCAATACAACAGAATCAATCATGTCTGGCCCCACAACAGGGTCCGGATCTAAGAGGGGGCCCCAATATGTGAAAGGGGGTCCAATGTGTAAAACAGGGCCTGAGTGTAAAAAAAAGGGGGGGGCAAGTTGTAAAATAAAGTTGAAATTTTTGCAATATTTGTTTCATGATACCTTTGTAACTGCTGAATGATTTGTCTAATTTGACTAACTCGTATTTCCAACACAAAGGAAATTAACCCGTGAGATTTGGGTCCGATTTTAACCTTTGCAGACCTTCTTTTCGCCTACCTTGGTGGTGTAGTGGTCAAGGCGCTCGCCTGGTAAACAGGAGGGCGTGGGTTCAATCCCAGCCGAGGTATGGAATTTTATCCTCAATATAACTTGAGAATTTGACCACAATAATAGTAGTAGCCTACTGCTGGAGTAAAGGGACTTTTCAGTCCTATGCGAGCAGTATAAATAAGCACTATTATTATTATTATTATTATTATTATTATAATAAATGAAATGTCACTTGAACGTTCGTAACCGTGCGTGTTAGTTTGCTCCCTAAAACATATTGGTTTAAATGTGATTTCAACGATCTACGGACAAGTAATGTTAAAGCGGAGATAAATGAAATTTATAACCATAAAATTTGGAGCATCGAAATTTCCTATTCGTCTGAATGGAGGGGCCTGTTTATCTTCTTTTTTTTTTAGTAATTATAACCATATTTTGAAGAGTAAATCTTCATCACAACATTTTCCTCCTCTACACCTATTTTGTACCAAATACATGAGACCTTGTTTAGACTGCGGGAGTAAAGGGACTTTTCAGTCTCATTCTGGCAGTATAAACAGGGTATATTCTTTTCTTCTATGAGGTTCGACCGTAGATTGGTTCCAAGTGTCAGTTGTGCGTCCTGGTACCTACAAGTTACTTCTCCGGATTTTTTTCTTTCTTTGAGACGTATAAAATGTTAACGTTTTGCTCATTTTGCATTCCCTACATTTGAGAATAACAAAGTTACTCGTGGTGTCCCTGTTAGTGCAATATGTCTTTAAATATATCGAGTAGATAAGTAGTCCCTGTTAGGAAATCCTATGATGAATGTAAAGCAAAAGTATAGGTAATGTCTTTATCTTCCGTCGGGCGCAATGCTAAACCTAAGACTTTCGGACGCAACTCGTCTGTGAGATTAAGTCAAAGAAAAGCATATAAATCCTTTTCATACATGAAAAATGTCTTTGATATCAAGGGGACTCTAAAGTCCTCTTGGAAATCTTTTTACCTATGTGAAATTACTTTGAAGATATAAAAATATTTGAAATTTAAAAAAAAAAAAAAAAAAAAAAAAAAAAAAAAAAAAACTTTTCTCTCGTTCATTAACCCATTCTGTCTCTCATTCCAGATCAACTTTGGAGGTACCCCGGTCACAATCGCTCTACACGATAAAAACCACTCGTTTGCCTTCTCCCCCCTCCCGCCCGGCGTTCGTCAAGGCTACGTCAACATCGCTCACATGGATGGGGGTCGCCTACCTAGCCCCCCGCCTCAGAAACGGCCCCCGCCCCGTAGCAGGGGGGTGATATCGGCCCCTCCGGCACTGGAAGAGGATAACTCGCAGGACAGTGGCGTGGTGGGGCTGGGCAAGAGTGACGAGGGCATCCCGTTCTTGAATAGTAGCGAAATCAATGTAAGTACCGTATCCTTATCAAGTTATCCTGGACGCTCTGGTTGGGTTTTCTAAGGACGTGTTTTATTAAGCCCTATAGTCTCCAGGTTGTTGTTTACAAATGTCTGGATTTTTGACCATTAGACCATTTTCCCACGCACATCCCAATACTTTTCTACAATATCATTGCTGGCTTCCAGGGCTGGACAGGAATTTAGATGGATCTGATTCATACGAGTATTTAAGGAGCAGAGAGGACAGTTAGGAGAGTCTTTAATTTTGATTCTGAGAGTCTTTCTAAGGCTCAAAAAATTCTAGGATTGGTTTTAAACTTCCCGTATCAGATGATTTACACGATGTATTTTACCTTGATTTGAAAATGTATCCTGTATAGAAAAACAAGAATAAATTTCCTCTAATATCATCCGTCACTCATTTTGCCCCCAGGTGACGGATCTGTTCGCGAAGCTCGTTGCTCTAGGCGCGCTACCCCCGTCCAAACCGGCTGAAGATGAAGAAACCCTGAAGCCAATCTCCTGGCACTCCGAAGCGATGAAAGAGCGCCAGCCCGCCATGATTCATTCCCTCTACAGCGGTAAGGAATTTTTAATTGTGGTAAACATACTTAAACACTTATCACAAAATATATCGTTCTCCGATTATTACACCTAGATAAATTTTATGTGGTCAGTGGATCATAAGTGGTTAAGCTTTAGAATGTGTCGAAAATCAACATGATTTACAAATCGCGAAATTTCTGAAACAATTGACAGTAAAACTCTTTCCCTTTAAAATTAAGTCATGGAACTCGTCCTCACTGTTAACAACAACCAAACCGTTCTATTTGGAAAAAAAAAAAAATCGAACAGAAAGCCCCAAACTTAAAATAAATTAGACGTAACAGCATCTGTTACAAAATGAAGCTAAGGGTTAACAACTGCACCACTGAGTTTGGTTCTAATGACTAATATAAATTAAATGTTCGTATGTTGTAAATAATCTGTTTTATTTAATTTTATGTTTTATTGTAACAGGTATTCAATGTGGCTCGTGCGGGGCTCGCTTTCCGCCTGATCAGACTACCAAGTACTCTCTGCATTTGGATTGGCACTTCCGCATTAATCGCCGTGAAAGAGACTTGGGTCGGAGTGTACAGAGTCGCAAGTTTTATTTCTCGGCGCGCGAGTGGTGCGCGTACTATGAGATTGAGGATGACGAGAATAAGGGTGAGTTTTTTTAGAGGTTTTGATAGAGGTAGGTATTAAAAAAAAACTAATGAAGTAGTAAAGTTTCC
This sequence comes from Diaphorina citri, assembly GCF_000475195.1. NCBI lineage: Eukaryota > Metazoa > Arthropoda > Insecta > Hemiptera > Psyllidae > Diaphorina > Diaphorina citri. The sequence goes on from NW_007377880.1 coordinate 43,504, forward strand.
CCCCAGGCGGAAAACGAACCCGCTACCTAGCGCTTACAAGGTAAACGCGCTACCCTCCAAACTAACCAGGTTGGCTTATCGGACCAGCAATACACTATCAGGTATTATGTAGACCTGACAGGAGGACCTTTTCAGCCGTACCTGATAGTGTGTCCGCTCATCAGGTAAACCTGATCAGTTATTTGTCAGGTCCACCTGATAGTGAGTGGCTGGCCCTAAATTCTTTCTTTACAATAACGAAAACCCTCTTCCCCCGCAGGTCAAAGCTGGTTCGAGATGCAAGAGCTGTCGGGTACCGACGGTCAGCTAGACAGGGACAATTCATCTCCCGGCCGAGAGGTAGCCTCCTGTACGGCAGAACTAAACGAGGTAGAACCCCGATGTGGTGTGTGTCGGGATAGATTCGAGCAGTTCTATAATGAGGAGAAGGAAGAGTGGCAGCTCAGACGGGCGGTGCGAGTAGACGGCGTGGCTTACCATCCGATGTGCTACCAGGATCATCTTGTGAGTTATCAATATCCATTTACTTTCCATTGGGTACAGATTTTATTTATTATTATTATTTTTTCGTTTCGGCCTACGGAGGATCACACGTAATTCTTACTTTTTTTCATGTTTTCTCTTCAGTAGATCTTCATTCTGTATGAATGGTCAGCCTTTCTCTCCTTTGACCATTTACTAGTAGGTCTGGGGACAACACCAGTTAGTAGTTTCAGTTTATCAGGACTTTACAGCTTGTTGAAATAGGAGGGGCCTATTACGTATAGGATCACGATTGAATTCGGTAGTCAATATTGACATCTAAGGATATAGTAAATTTTCCATTGTGTGGTCCCCCAGGGAAAAGTGGTCCTTTATTTCAACTTCTTCTGTTTTCTTTCAGGCGTCTCTCGAGGCCAAACAAAAGGAAGGATCTCCTGCCCGTGAGGACACGTTGACTGAAGAGGAAGGCCCTGTGCCTGAAGATGCTGAGGAATTCACGAGGCAGATTCCCGTGGGAATTTATACCATAGCGGATGACAATGAGGAGGAAGATAAGGAAACTAGTGTGCAAGTTATTGAACAATACCCCACAGGTAAGATAGCTGGACAAATAAGGGATTTTCTCCTGGGTGTCAAATCTTGAGCCTATGTCTTCTCTTCATTCTATCAGCGTAAAAATAATAATGGTTTAAAAAAAGTAAAATGAGCTTTATAGCAAGGTTACTGACCTATTTTTGTGAACCAAGTAACCAATTAGAAGTCTCACGTTCACAAAGTCTAGTGGGGAACAGAAACACCTCATCGGATCTTACAGCCTCGTTGACATCACAAGCTAAAGCCAATATATAATATGCGCAGATATAGGAGAAATTAGAGCAATTATAGGCACGGATTAAGGAGCGCGGTAGCGCTCGCCCCGCCAAGTCATCTAAGTTATTTGTTTTGTACACGAGCTTTAGCTTTTGACTGTCGATCCTGACCTAGATGGTAATTCTCACTTGTCAGTCACATTTCGACATATATGATAAGGACAACGTCCCATGTTTTAGATTCCTAGGTTTAGTCTATGGGATGTGTATTTGAAGAATTTTTGCTATCAATGAAATTCAGAAAACCTATTGGAAATGCTGATTTTTATCTTTACTTAATTAAAATTAACCCTGTGTATGATTGAGTAGAAATCTAGGAATTCTACATTTTCCTGGAAAGCTCAAATTTTGTCTTTTACAAGTTTTTCCCCCCACTTGTGTTTTGATAGTAATGTTCTTCAAATGACCAATGTAAACAGTGTTCATTTTATTACACTACCTAGTACCTGTTAGTTTATAGTTTTAAGTCAAAATAAAGCGTGATATTGTACTCTTGGTCTGTGATATTTTTTCTACAAAAATGTGTGTTTACGGTTTTTTTATGAAATACAGAAATACTCAAGTTGTTGAGTATACCACATGGTTGTTTTTTTCATCTCTCTTGTATCGCGGGTTATCGTATTTTTCAGTAGGTGCTCAAGAAATGACATGAAATTGGCAACATTGTTCGTCTTAAGTTAAACTTAAGTTTATCTTTAGATTTCATACATACGACGGTAAGTTATTTGTTTTGTACACGAGCTTTAGCTTTTGACTGTCGATCCTGACCTAGATGGTAATTCTCACTTGTCAGTCACATTTCGACATATATGATAAGGACAACGTCCCATGTTTTAGATTCCTATAGTCTATGGGATGTGTATTTGAAGAATTTTTGCTATCAATGAAATTTAGAAAACCTATTGGAAATGCTGATTTTTATCTTTACTTAAAATTAACCCTGTGTATGATTGAGTAGAAATCTAGGAATTCTACATTTTCCTGGAAAGCTCAAATTTTGTCTTTTGCAAGTTTTTCCCCCCACTTGTGTTTTGATAGTAATGTTCTTCAAATGGCCAATGTAAACAGTGTTCATTTTATTACACTACCTAGTACCTGTTAGTTTATAGTTTTAAGTTAAAATAAAGCGTGATATTGTACTCTTGGTCTGTGATATTTTTTCTACAAAAATGTGTGTTTACGGGATGATTTGTTTAAGACTAAAGATCTCGTCATTGTTCAGGTTGTGGTTATGTACCTACTGGGTTAGGACATTGTAATTGTAATTTATTATTTGCACCAAGTACCTATACATTATATTATTGCGAGGATAAATACATGAAAGGTATATCCTGCCATTTCTGAGACCATATATTCAAGTAATATTAAGTAAGTCAGTATTAGGTATTTTAAACTTTTCTTAGGGCACAGAAATTATTAGATAAAAGCTTCCCCATACTAAGAGAGTTGTCTGTCTTGTCTTGTGGGTAAAGTGTTTTTGAATCCGAATTACAGTCTAAGTTGTGTTGAGCATAAATGCTTGTCACAAACGTCGTTCTCCTCTGAATACAGTACGCTAAATTTTATGACTTGACTAGGACTCGAACCGTCAACCTCCAGATCTACCCACATAGATAGGTCTACTTAAACCCAAAAAAAAAAAAAAAAAAAAAAAAAAGATGATCAAATGATGAAGCTGAGAGACCCTCTTCACAATTTTTGTTGGTATCACAGAAGTACTCATTTGTCATTTCTTCTTCTTCCTAGCCTTTTCCTTTTTAAATAGGATCGGCATTTCTTGTCAGTCTCTTCCAGGCAACCCTATTGTATACCTCGTGTCCTGATAAATTTGTCCTTTATTTCATCAAATATACGAGAACCCTGTACTCGGAGCCAGTTTTTTTTTTCTTCTTCTTCTTTTTGACATCAAACAACGTATAAAAATTCACTTTTCATTTCGTCAGATGCTGCCCAACTCAAAACAGAAGCCGAATCGGATCTCAGTGCTGTGTCGAACGTGAAAACAGAGCTTGGAGACAATGCTGCTCCTCCCTTGCTCCAGGCTGAAGACCTCCCTCTGCTTGGAGACGGAGTGAGTGTTGTGAAGACTGAAAGGGTAGAGGAAGCACAGGAAGCTATGCAAGTAGAAGAAGAAACCAGAGATGAATTGAAAGAGGTAAGAGATTTTTGGCTAAATTTTAGCATTTTTCAAAGTTACGATTTTGGGTCGGGGTTGTGTTTTTTTGGGTCACTAGGAAGCTATTGAGTTTTTTATTTAATTTTGTAAGCCGTAAGGAGTCTGGCTGGGGTACGTTAAACAGGGAGTACACCAGCCTGAATTTCCCTTGCTAAAGAAATAGCAAAGGTTGAGTGCGAAGGGCATCCACTCGTAATTTTCTTGCCAAAACCAAATGTCAGCCCAAAGCAATCACCTTAGTTAGGGCTGATTGAGAGGCTGACGAAAAACGCTGACCCCGTCTGTACACGGGAAAAGGCGAAGAAGAAGAATTTAATTTTGTGAGAGGTTTGATGGAGGGAACTGTAACAATAGAGGTGTTATCGTCCCGAAATCGAAGAGAGGAAGACTGGAAAGGAGAAAGTCAGCCGTTCTGTGAACGAACGACCATTATTTCTTCAGCTTTCGAAGCTTTGGAGGGTACCAACTTTGGATTATAAAAATATTATAGGTACCCATGTATAGCAGGTGATGAATTCGGAAAAAGAAGCTAATGCAGACTGAGAGAACGTGTTATAAAAGAGAAAATCAACCCAAACATCATACAAAGGTATTCTTTATCGTACCTTCCGCGAGGTTTACGTTACTACACGACCTACAAAAGGCAATTATAAAAAATAACATTTCCTATTTTAAAGTTTCAAGTACATTATTCACAAAGACGAATCACAATATTAGGTCAAAAGTAATATGACATACAAAATATCAACATAATAAATACACTTGTAGTGTTCAGTAAGCTACAACCTCCACTGTCAGTAATAGGATTACTGGTTGCACCTCGGAAAACAGTCACTTTGTGACTCAAAATAAAACTCGACGGTTTTAACGGGTCACAAAAAAACCAGAACTACCAGAACTCGTATATCCTTGAAGGATTTGTACTTTACAAGCGAATGCCGCTCGTACTTTAAGTAGTTTGCTACAATTCTCCTACGACTTGAAGCTTGTAAAGTACAACTCCAACGAATGGGCCCAAGGGAGAGGACTGTTGTTAAAATACACAACACAAAATCAATCTATAAAACCACCTCGCTTAAGAGATCCAAATCGTTACATAATAGAACAAAGGGCAGACAAATCTTTGCCTTTACTTAGAGGTGGGTAATGGGTCATCTTTTTACTCGCTATCAAAGGTTTAACAGACTTGGGTTGGTTGAGAGGTGTCGCATTAGCATCTTCCTGTGGTATATCTGTTTCCATTTGTTTAGGTGACGATGAGGCTTCATCTAGGACAGGTTCAATAGGTTTTACTATATTCCCTGGCAGGACGGTTTTGGTAATGTTAATTTTTATTTTGGCTGGTGCTGGTAGCGAGCTAGGAACGGTAGGTTTGCCTTGGATGTTACCATCAATATCCGTTGTCGTCATGACTGTTATACGGGGACTGATTTCATCTCCCAGGAGTTCACCTGTTTCTGGTTTACTTTCCTTTTCATCCTTAACATCCTCATTGGTATCACTTTCTTTCAGTTCGAAACTACTTTCGTCCATTTCTTCAGCACTTTCTTTGGCGCTTTCCATGTCTTCTAGAGGCTCACTTGGTTCTTTGATTTCTTCATCCTGTGGTTTCTCGTTTTCAGTTTCAGTGTCAGCTGCAGGTGCTTCTACCTCTTCTGATTTGACTTGGTCAAGAGGTTCCTCAGGGATTGGTTTCATTTCTTCGTCTACTGAGGTGGGTTCGCTGGGTTCCTCCAACTGAAAAAAAGATTAATATCGTTATAAATCATTTGTTATGAAAGCCAACCTAGTTAGCTCGGAGACCCTGCACAACACAAGAAGTAGATAATTATAAGTCTTGGTAAAATTTAATATGAATGTAAAAAGGGGTGAAACGCTTGAAAAAAAAAAGTACTCGAGGTAATCAGAGTCTTCGAAAAAAGATCTAAATTTGCTGTGGATCTTCAACAAATATGTATATCAGCTGATTTACATCATTGTACACTTTTTAGCTGAATTTCCCTTAAGAATGAGCAATTCAGTAGTTAGTTGCAACCTCCGAGGGACTATAAACAGGGAGAACAGCTAACCTTAGCTGACAGTTTTCAAAGGGGTTTTAAAGTCTCTGCTTTTAGTTCTCACGATGCCCAAGTTCTCACGATGATTGACTGCGGTTCAGCACGAGGCAATTAAACATGGCTAGAGATCATCACCCCGGTGTATGACAGAAAAAAAGATATCCTTTCTTTATTCTGCCATCAGCATTCGGTTACAGCTGAAGCCGCTACAACAACTTTCGAGTGTGACCACTGAACAGGCGCGTAGAAATTTTGAAACTACACTTACTTGTGCGGTTTACAATCTAGGAACATGTCCACATGGATTTTGTCGTCAATATACAGGTCCACCCTGCCAGCGCAAAGGTCGGTGCGCTTCTTAGTGTCTATCGTGACGGTAGGTGGTGGACCCTCCAATTGGACGAGATGCGACTTGCCGCCAATATCGACACGGAGTGGTGGGCCGCCAAAACAGCACTCGTGGTAGTCGTCATCAATGTACAACAAATCCGCGAGTCCTCTATTATTATAAAACGGAAATAGGCTGAACCGCAGGTAGTGAAATAATTTAAAAACACCTTTCTTCTTAGTATATTGAATAAAAAAAAAGTTCGACTTTTGAAAAATAAGCTTAAGAATAATCTACCTATGTCTACAATTTCTAGGTCTAAAGCAAATGGTTCCCGGGTGGGATTGCCGAGTCGGATCCTGTAGGAGAACAAGAGAAAATGGGAATGAGTCCTTGAAGTTTTTTTTTTGTTCCCGGGTGGGATTGCCGAGTCGGATCCTGTAGGAGAACAAGAGAAAATGGGAATGAGTCCTTGAAGTTTTTTTTTTCTTTTTTTAGGTTTGTTAGGCCAGCTACTCACTATCAGGTAAACCGGACAGGTACGGCTGAAAAGGTCCGCCTATCAGGTCTACCTGATGAGCACACACATTAGACCTGATAAGGAGTACCTGTCAGGTCTACCTGGTGGAGAGTGGCTAGCCTTAGAGTTAGAGGCTGCTAATGATTCAGTAGAATGTATTACAGTATGGTGTTAAACCCATAAAATATACGAGACCTTGTTTAAACTGCTGACTCTGCTGAAGTAATGGGACTTTTCGTAGAATGTATTACAGTATGGTGTTAAACCCATAAAATATACGAGACCTTGTTTAAACTGCTGACTCTGCTGAAGTAATGGGACTTTTCAGTCTCATTTTTGCAGCATAAACAAGTTCTATTCTAAAAAACATGACGAAAACTCACCTATGCTTAGCACCATCAATCATAAACTCCTTGTAGGGTGCGTTCAGCTGACACAGCACCGTCTCCGTTCCATCGATAGTGATCTTTCGCACCCCCTTCATGAATCCTATCTCCCTCGGATCATCCCACGAGAGGAAAACAATCCCTGTGTGCCCGTAGAAGCGAATCGGCCTCGGTATATTGTCAATGTTGATGGCTTTCATTGGATCGCGCATGATGGAGGCCAGAATATCGGGATCGGCCGGTGCAAGACGGCCGTAGCTTGTGAAGTTGGCCGGAGGCCGTGGAATGAAAGGCAAACTGAAAACGGGATGGAAAATTGTCAAGTACAAATACAATATAATTATGTTTTTTTTTTTTCTTTTTAACTTATTGTAGGTATAGTTTAATAATAATGAAAAAAAAAAAAAAAAAAACTTAGGGTGTTAATTAATATTCCAATAGAACACTCACCTAGGTGTGGTCATGGCAGGCATACCCGGCATGATAGGCATGCTAGGGCCCGGAGGTAGGGCCGGGGTAGGCATACCCGGGAACGGGCTGGGGTTGGGTCGGACCATCGGGCCCTGGAAAGGCAACATGGGGGGCATCTGGGGCAGCATGGGGTGTGGCATCATGCCCGGCTGGGCCAACATGGGCATGGGCATTGTCGGCTGTATAGACTGAGAGGAGGGGAGAGATACAGGGAGGGATGAAGGGAGGGTATTAGGAGGGGAAGATTCAGAGTCGTCTAGGACAGGGTCGTCGTCTAATAGACCTATGGGAGGGAGGGGAGGGGGAGATATATGATCGGTGACAGGGAGGGAGGGGGGTTGTTCACTCTCGGATACTTTGGGAGTGCTGGGTTCGGTGTGCAGACTGGAGAGCTGAAAAATATGAACGTATTCTCTATGAATTAGATTCCTAAAAGCTCACAAATTCATAAAAAAAAATGTGCTATCTCCCAAGTGAATTTATAAAAGGAAAAGACGTTTTTATTACTGAACGTATATTACCAAATAAGATTACCAATCTTATTTACTGGAAACTTTAAGTGCTGGGTTCGGTGTGCAGACTGGAGAGCTGAAAAATATGAACGTATTCTCTATGAATTAGATTCCTAAAAGCTCACAAATTCATATAAAAAAAAAAAAAAAATGTGCTATCTCCCAAGTGAATTTATAAAAGGAAAAGACGTTTTTATTACTGAACGTATATTTATTACCAATCTTATTTACTGGAAACTTTGATCGTAGAGATTCGTAAGTTTACATCGAGTATGTCACTGTCCATCATCGCCCTAAAGATATTATTCTACTTCTTACTCTTGGGAGAATGACCTAATGGGCAAGTTCCCGACATTTGAAAACAACAACAATCCTTACCCTTCTCAATATATTACTGTAGTCAGCAAAAGATATGGACCCGTTCTTGAGATCGATCTCTGCCTGTTTGACAATAGCCTTGACATTTCGACTGGGTGTGGTTGGAGCAGTGGGCGTGGCCAAGTGTCGCATATCGGTGTCATAGTTCTTGCTACCATCGTCCGGGCTTATGTCTGAAACAAAATTTGCCAAATTGAGAGAAAATAATGGAAGATTTTTTAAATGCTTCTTCTTTTCCCGTGTACAGAGGGGATCGGTGTTTTTCGTCAGCCTCTCAATCAGCCCTAACTAGGGATTGCTTTGAGCTGACATTTGGTTTTGGCTACAAATTTTGCGATTGTTTTGTTGCTTCAATAAAAAAAAAATCCAAGAGATAATTTAGTATCCAAATGGTTAATGACAGTCGGACTGTTAAGTTTTTGGAGTCTGGCCTGCAGTAAAGGTGAAAAATTAAGCTCGAGGGGGGCGGGCCCCCTCGGCCTCCCCCTAAAAAAACGGCCCCGGGGTGGGGGCTTGGAAAATTTAAAGGAGCTCACCATATTTTTTCTCCAGTTGAGCGTATGGTTTGACTCGAATCTTCCTCTTTTCAGCTTTACCTCCGGCACTGGTCTGCTGTGTAGGGGAACCCGGGGCAATAGCTGCATCTTCCTTAGAGATAATCGGTGGCGGAGGGGGAGAGGGGAGTCTGGGACCAGTAGGACGCGGATTACGTAGGTCCACGTCTTGCATGCCGAACCCGAATATACTGCGAATAAATAGGGGGATTATTTTCATATGATGATTTGTTTAAGACTAAAGATCTCGTCATTGTTCAGGTTGTGGTTATGTACCTACTGGGTTAGGACATTGTAATTGTAATTTATTTATTTGCACCAAGTACCTATACAATTATACATTATATTATTGCGAGGATAAATACATGAAAGGTATATCCTGCCATTTCTGAGACCATATATTTTATTGTAGGGGAACCTAGGGCATTAGCTGCATCTTCCTTAGAGATAATCGGTGGCGGAGGGGGAGATGGGAGTCTGGGACCAGTAGGACGCGGATTACGTAGGTCCACGTCTTGCATGCCGAACCCGAATATACTGCGGATAAATAGGGGGATTATTTTCATATGATGATACCTCAGATATCTCTTCCAGATCTTGAGAGGGTGGTGTTTGAGGTTTGGTTAGCAGAGCGATGTTCTTGATGAATAGCCTTGGTCGTGGAGGAGATGTCTTCTTCTCCTCTGTTACAGGATTCTCCACTTTCTTCTCGTTTCCTTTGTTAGGATGTTCATTTTCGTCAGTTCTGGCCTTCACTATAACACTAGTAGGAGCATCTTTGACAGGTTCTACACCTCAGATATCTCTTCCAGATCTTGAGAGGGTGGTGTTTGAGGTTTGGTTAGCAGAGCGATGTTCTTGATGAATAGCCTTGGTCGTGGGGGAGATGTCTTCTTCTCCTCTGTTACAGCATTCTCCACTTTCTTCTCGTTTCCTTTGTTAGGATGTTCATTTTCGTCAGTTCTGGCTTTCACTATAACACTAGTAGGAGCATCTTTGACAGGTTCTACGTTGATTTGGATTTTACCAGTGGCACTGTCTTCTTGTGTCGTGTGTTCATCTACCTCCATGCGACTATCTGGTTTCGCATTATTCATCACATGATCATCCTTTGTTTTCTTCTCCTGTTTTCTCATTCGAATGATATCATCAATATCAGTTTCATTATAATCAACATCCATGTTATATTTGCTAGGTGCTACCTCGGGTTTTTTCATCCGAATAATATCGTCTACATTGGCTATATCTTCTACGCTTGAATCGAGTGATTTGTCTTTCAAATCGTCCTCTTTTGCGCTATTATTTATCACATTTTTTTCTTTCTTATTTTTCTCAACCAGCTCTTGCAAATTCTTTGCGTTTGCTCTCAGTTCGTCTTCGATCTGTTGCTTTTTCAGTCTTATTGTTTCTTCCAAAGTGGACAACTCCATGGATTTGTAAGGTTTACTAGTGTTTGATTTTTTACTCTCACTAGAAGATTTCTCTTCGGCACTTTCTTTTGTTTTGCTTGATGACTTCACTTGTGAATCAGTCTCTGATTTAGTTTCACTAGTTTTCTTTTTTAGCTTTGGTATTGGAGGTAATTGATGCGGTTTTAGGAGAGGTGGCTTCTCTGATTTATCTTTTCTTGCTTTATCGACAACACTAGACGCCACTGGTACACTCTCACTGGATTTGCTTGTTCTAACATCATCAGATTTTGACTTGGTCGAGGGCTTCTCGTTAGAAGTCTTCTTGTTACTTTGATGTTTTCCAGGACTACTCGTGGTCTCACTCTCTCTGTCCTTCTGTCTCTTCTCACTCGAACTTTCACTCTTGGAGGATTTCTTCCCTGAGTCTGACTTATCATCTCGTCTATCTTTAGAAGATGAAGACGATCTTGAGGAGGAGGAAGATTTAGATTTCTCCTTCTTCCGGTAACTATCACCATTTCCAAACAAGTCCTCATTAGAGGGAGTTTCATTTGAGTTGTGCGATGACTTTCTCTCCCGTCGCTCTATTTTCTTCTTGTCGGAGATCGGATCGCTTATAGTCACTGTGAAAGTGGTTGCTACAGGCGTGACAGGGTGAAAGCTTCTGTTGACCTATTTACGAAACTCTGTCATCAAAATTTTCAATGTTCTTTTGGCAAACCGCGAAAATGTTACGTTTATCGGTTTATCTCAACGAATATTTACTACCTATGGGACCACCACTATTAATTTTAGTTATTCATTTGAGTTGTGCGATGACTTTCTCTCTCGTCGCTCTATTTTCTTCTTGTCGGAGATCGGATCGCTTATAGTCACTGTGAAAGTGGTTGCTACAGGCGTGACAGGGGGAAATGATTTATAAAAAGTCGTGAAATTATCACTATTATTATTCTAGTTTTTGAACACGAAATTTTTAGACGGAAGAAGGTTAAATCGGGATACGGACTGGATTGACAATAGCTCATCAAATCGACGTTTTCGAATACTTCAGATGAGCACAGAGCGCAATAATTGCCATTCATAGATAGATGTTCCACTTAACGGGTTAGCTAAAGTCGGAGGTGTGATGGTCTCCAGCCAGGTGTAACTGTGGTCGTCCTGAACTACATTCATAGATGTGCGATTAAATATCGTGAGGACTTGGGCTTGATCTTTCCAAGTAGGTATTTACGGGGGGATGGTTGCCTGCTGCAGTGCGACGTACCGCCACAGCAGTAACAAGGTCAGAGCTCACAGGGTTGATAGAGACGCGCTGAGGGACGGAGGGAATGACTTCACTTGGTAACGAAGAGGCAGGGTGAGTACTGTGCTTGATGAATGGATTCACAAACGGTGCCGCGGATGTCTGGAATCAGAAAGGTAACATACATGTTAATGCAGTCCTGACGATCTCTTGACAAAAGGAAAGGAATAAATTCACCCGTTACCTAACAAAACCAGACATTATTAGTTTTTGCATTTCAGTAAGCATTCTAAAAAGTAGAAATCCTTTCCTACATCGGATAGTAAGTACATCCTTTAGTTTCCCAGATAGATATGGGCTTCAACAGATTTCGGGTCGAGTGGATCAGGTACACCTCCATGTCTTCTGATGAAGTGTTTCGCACATTGAGGCGTTTACCTTCACGTGAGTTCAATTAGTTAGTTGTAAAGTAACCTTCGTGGGCGTGGATAAGGGAGGGGTACAGGCACTGGTCTTGAAGCTTTGATTTCATCAACGTCTCAAGAAATTTCATGAAATTTGGCAAGATTTTCATTTCAAGTTAAACTTAAGTTTATCTTTAGATTTCATACATACGACGGTTAGATGACTAGGCGGGGCGAGCGCTACCGCGCTCCTTAATCCGTGCCTATAAATGCTCTAATTTCTCCTGTATCTGCGCAAATTATATATATTGGCTTTAGCTTGTGATGTCAATGAGGCTGTAAGATCCGATGAGGTGTTTCTGTTCCCAACTAGACTTTGTGAACGTGAGACTTCTAATTGGTTACTTGGTTCACAAAAATAGGTCTGTAACCTTGCTATAAAGCTCATTTTACTTTTTTTTTAACCATTATTATTTTTACGCTGATAGAATGAAGAGAAGACATAGGCTCAAGATTTGACACCCAGGAGAAAATCCCTTATTTGTCCAGCTCGAATTTGAACAGGTCTGTAACCCAATGTTCATGTCAATGTTGTCATCTACGTAGATCTTCATGATCAACATGAAGTTTTCTTGAGATTATAGACAAGGTGTAAGTCCATCTTCTTCAGCCGTTCAAATTAGTTCAGCTACAAATCAGAATTTAGCATGAATACTTACCAACTTACCTGAAAGGAATTCAAACTGTCGTGAACCGTGGGTAGCTATTGATTTTAATATGAAACTTACCTTTCAAGACAGGGTCACTGGGCGCCTTCAAGATAAGGAGGAATTGTAACCCTGGACCGAAAGTCTCTAAAAAGGTTAATGAACTTTTTTTTTTTTTTTTTTTTTTTTTTTTTTTTTTTTTTTTTTTTCAAAATCCATATTTTTTTTTAAATCCCCATCAAAAGGAAGAAGAGTGGGGGGGATAGCCGTGACGACACTATTGTCCCCTAGTGCAAATACTTTCAAAACCCACATGATGCTACTCTTGTATGCTAAAGATGCTGAGTACAATCTAATGTAGGGGAAAATGATGCAGAGGTGGAGAAGTTAATTTAGTCTGATAATAAATGCCCGGGGCCACAGTTTGATGTTGAAGTTAATCCAAGTGGGTTAACTGGTCTAGATTTTTTAACTCACCTTGAATGGAGATCCATTGATGACTAGAATTCGTAGAGCTTCTACAAAGCGAAGAATGTAAGGGAAACCATTCACATCAACCCTGCACAACACAAGAAGTAGATAATTATAAGTCTTGGTAAAATTTAATATGAATGTAAAAAGGGGTGAAACGCTTGATTACAGTCTAAGTTGTGTTGAGCATAAATGCTTGTCACAAACGTCGTTCTCCTCTGAATACAGTACGCTAAATTTTATGACTTGACTTGGACTCGAACCGTCAACCTCCAGATCTACCCACATAGATGGGTCTACTTACTCGACTGTTCCTTCTGGTTTGGGCTTCTTGGTAGGTGGTTCCTCCGTAGAGTTGGGCATGAGCAAAGGTCGTAGGTCAACATCTCCTTTGTGTAACTGAACTAGGTCATCTGGAAGCAGGACTAGACATTATACATGTACGTAAAGGATTTCCTAAATGACTGTAGTGCCCACGTTATCTTTGAAGGTATTACCTATACTTTTGCTATTTTTAAAGACATTATACACGTACGAAAAGGATTTTCTAACAAGGACTACTGTCAACCTGGTATCTTCAAAGTAATTTCACATAGGTAAAAAGATTTCCTAGAGGACTTTAGTCCCCTTGATATCAAAGACATTTTTCATATATGAAAAGGATTTATATGTTTTTTTGACTTAATCTCATAGATGAATTGCGCCTAAAAGTTAGGTTTAGCATTGGGCCTGACGGAAGGTTAAAGACATTACCTAAACTTTTGCTTTAAATTCATCATAGGATTTCCTAACAGGGACTACTTATCTCCTCGATATATTTAAAGACATATTGTACGAAAAGGATTCCATATAGAGGCTCTTGTTCTAATGGAAAACTAACAGGGACACCACGAGTAACTTTGTTATTCTCAAATGTAGGGAATGCAAAATGAGCAAAACGTTAACATTTTATCCGTCTCAAAGAAAGAAAAAAATCCGGAGAAGTAACTTGTACCAGGACGAACAACTGACACTTGGAACCAATCTACGGTCGAACCTCATAGAAGAAAAGAATATACCCTGTTTATACTGCCAGAATGAGACTGAAAAGTCCCTTTACTCCCGCAGTCTAAACAAGGTCTTATGTATTTGGAACAAAATAGGTGTAGAGGAGGAAAATGTTGTGATGAAGACTTTTTTGACTCTTCAAAATATGGTTGTAATTACTAAAAAAAAGATAAACAGGCCCCTCCATTCAGACGAAAGAGCTCGACACAATTTCATTAATTCCAAACAGTGATAGGTAATTTCGATGCTCTAAATTTCATGGTTATGAATTTCATTTGTCCCCGCTTTAACATTACTTGTCCGTAGATCGTTGAAATCACATTTAAACCAATATGTTTTAGGGAGCAAACTAACACGCACGGTTACGAACGTTCAAGTGACATTTCATTTATATTCCATACCTCGGCTGGGATTGAACCCACGCCCTCCTGTTTACCAGGCGAGCGCCTTGACCACTACACCACCGAGGCAGGTATAACTATAAAATAAGTCCATAAATCCGCAATCATTGAAGTACACAGAATATTGTAAACTTGAAGGTTCGCGACACTCGTTATAAACTATCTCGATATATATTTCTAAGTCGACAAATCCGCGAGTCCTCTATTATTATAAAACGGAAATAGGCTGAACCGCAGGTAGTGAAATAATTTAAAAACACCTTTCTTCTTAGTGTATTGAATAAAAAAAAGTTCGACTTTTGAAAAATAAGCTTAAGAATAATCTACATATGTCTACAATTTCTAGGTCCCGTGACAGGGGGAGGAGGGGCTGATGTGTTCTCTGAGCGTCGTAGCCTAGGGTCACGTACAGCGGGGGGATGGTTGCCTGCTGCAGTGCGACGTACCGCCACAGCAGTAACAAGGTCAGAGCTCACAGGGTTGATAGAGACGCGCTGAGGAACGGAGGGAATGACTTCACTTGGTAACGAAGAGGCAGGGTGAGTACTGTGCTTTATGAATGGATTCACAAACGGTGCCGCGGATGTCTGGAATCAGAAAGGTAACATACATGTTAATGCAGTCCTGACGATCTCTTGACAAAAGGAAAGGAATAAATTCACCCATTACCTAACAAAACCAGACATTATTAGTTTTTGCATTTCAGTGAGCATTCTAAAAAGTAGAAATCCTACATCGGATACTAAGTACATCTCGGCCATTTATAGAGGTCAAAGAAAACAAATAAAATAACAATAGTCCACGATCCGATCTCTTGATTACTAGACGAGCTAAAGAAAGAAGGATTAGAAGGAAGAAAAAGTAATGGCACACAGTACACACTTACCGTTGGTTTAACCACATTCTGAGGCACAGGCACCCCTCCCCCATTACTGCTACTGGATCTGCTCTGTTTCACTTTGCTCGATGCAACAGATGTCCTACTCGGCAAATAAAATAACAATAGTCCACGATCCGATCTCTTGATTACTAGACGAGCTAAAGAAAGAAGGATTAGAAGGAAGAAAAAGTAATGGTACACAGTACACACTTACCGTTGGTTTAACCGCATTCTGAGGCACAGGCACCCCTCCCCCACTACTGCTACTGGATCTGCTCTGTTTCACTTTGCTCGATGCTACAGATGTCCTACTCGACGTCTTTGTCACCGAGGCGTCCGGTGAAACAGGCACCACTTCAGAGTCATTCATGCTGTGTTGGGCCGCTACAATGGCGTTTATTTGCTCCAGTTTCGACTTGAACTCTTTGGCCTTCTCTAGGTTGGGATTGGGCGCGGACAGCAGTTTGGCAACGTCCTCTTTCAATTGAGGTAGCAGTGTCTGTGAACAATAGAAAAGGAATAAAATATTTTCTATTAATAATTATTAATGTTATCTATGTATGTGTATAAATGTTTGCAAGTAACACAAATAAAGAGTATAGGTATTGAAAAAAAAATTGTTGGGATTGGGCGCGGACAGCAGTTTGGCAACGTCCTCTTTCAATTGAGGTAGCAGTGTCTGTGAACAATAGAAAAGGAATAAAATACTTTCTATTAATAATTACTAATGTTATCTATGTACGTGTATAAATGTATGCAAGTATCACAAATAATAGGTATTGGTATTGAAAGGTATTGAAAAAAAATCTCATACATATATTTTCTTGTATATTATAGAAATTTGCTCAACAACGGATGTAAAAATCACACGTTACGTCAAAAGAGCAAATGGTTGGGAATGCGCCATCTTGGATTTCAAATGGTTTAGTACAAGCGCAACCACGCGACTGGGTGGCGTGGTTGAAAGTATTTCCGTATTTTCCTTTAAAAGAGGAGAAATGAGCTTCAGAAAAGAGGAAATCGCTTCTGTTTCCAAAAAGAAAATACAATAATAATAGTAAAAATAAAAGAAAATACAATACCACTTAACCCTTAGAGCTTCATTGAATTTGTGGTCAAATTCTCAAATAAATAAGGATAAAATTCCATGCCTCCCCTCGGCTGGGATCGAACCCACACAATCCTGTTTACAACTAATCTCACCTTAACGTCTTGCTGTATCTGAAGTTTTTCTTTCTGGCGTTCTTGCTCTTCCAACTTGGCCTTGGTTTGTAGCAACTCCAACTCGAGTCGCTTCTTTTGCAGCTCAAGCAGTTCCTTTTGTTTCTTGAGAAGAGTTTCTTTCGAGGCTTCAATCGCGGAGGAAGACAGAGTGACTGCAGGGGCTCCAACTGCGGCCATTGCCTGGAACAGATGAGAGAAGAGAAACGAATGAGACTAAAAAGTCCCTTTACCCCTGCAGTATAAACAAGGTCTCGTGTACGTATATTTATAGGTTTAATATTAATAACTAGGGGGCGGATTTTGCATGTTTGTCATTAAATAAAACATTTCTTTTCAGCCGGTGCCACATCAGATGAAAAATAAATAAATAAAAAGCTACTAACCATTGCAGATTTGATTGGCCACGCCCGATCTATCTGGTTGACGCCAATGTCCAACTGGTTCAGACATTCCTCCGGGAACACTCCATCCCAAGTGGTGCGTAACTTGAACATGTTGGCTCGGACCTTTTCATCCACCTATAAAAATACAGGATCATTGGAAATTTTCGTAAACCGTATAAGTAAATAAACCGTAAGTAAAATAAGCAGACGAAGATTTAAGAAAGCTTGTACCTTTTGATTCACAATACAGGATCAATTAAAAAATTTCTGAAATCGGCGAGTAAATTTTCATCCACCTATAAAAATACAGGATCATTGGAAATTTTCGTAAACCGTATAAGTAAATAAACCGTAAGTAAAATAAGCAGACGAAAGATTTAAGAAAACCTTTTGATTCATAATATAGGATCTATTGGAAATTTTCGGAAATCGCATAGTAAAATTAACAGACGAAGATTTAAGAAAGCTTGTACCTTTTGATTCACAGTACAGGATCAATTAAAAAATTTCTGAAATCGGCGAGTAAGATCAATATACAGGAATCAAAAAAACTTAAAGGTCGTCCCCACCGGTTTAGCCCTTTAAATATATGTGAAGCCAAAATAGTAGGTAGTCTATTAAATACATATGTACCTATGCAATTTTTGAATCGAAATTTACGGAATCAAAAACGAGAACGTAGTTTTTTTTTTAATAAATTATAACGCGAGGTAATAATGCTGAAGCATCATTAGAGAAATAAACCGACAACTAGATAAGAATAGGTGTTCGATTACAGTGAAAGATTCATATTACCATTGAATGCGAATGGACAATGTGCGTGGTAAGGCATTTGTTGGAACTCATTTAGAATATTCGTTTAGAATATTCGTTTGTCGTTGAATATTGCATATTACAAATAGCAGTTCACGTGCATAAAATATGACACCGAGTTTTTAAAAATAGGAAATCATGGAAGAAAACCAGACACCTCGACTGCGTTGTCTAGTAAAAAATATTAAAAAAACTGAAGTGTCAACGAAAAATCATTTTTTCAACTGAGCATTGTTTTCGAAATTTAATCTTTAAGTTCCACTTTGATTTGGTTGGGAAACAATTAACTATGGGTTCACAAGCAAGGATTGGCAGTGCGCCAGGCCAAGTTCCGGTGATCGTATTATATGGAAAAACAATGAAGGGTCATTACATTACCTTTCCTAGTTCTTTCAAGGTAAGTTCACACATAGACGGCCGTCGACTATATTTGGACACTCCTTGAATCCCATCATTAAATGCACTGGACGTTAGTGCTGCTCTCGCGATCTCTCTTAAGAGACCCATCTTAGTTCAGCTACAAATCAGAATTTAGCATGAATACTTACCAACTTACCTGAAAGGAATTCAAACTGTCGTGAACCGTGGGTAGCTATTGATTTTAATATGAAACTTACCTTTCAAGACAGGGTCACTGGGCGCCTTCAAGATAAGGAGGAATTGTAACCCTGGACCGAAAGTCTCTAAAAAGAATTCAGTGTTGTGACTTACCTTCTCGAAAACGCCACAAAATAGGGATGCAATATTCTTCTTGAAGAGTTGCGTGTATCTGACACCAAGATTCTTGACAATGGAATCAATAAGATAGAGAACAGGCAGCTTGACTTCAGCGCGAACCTAGAAAATATTGTCATAGAAACAAAGCTACACTCTCACACCCATTCCAATCACACCAATGACGGTTCTGCAGGGTGAGAATATATCCAAGCCAAGAGGTAGTGAAAGGCTCCAGTTTTCTTTGAACCCTTCCCCCAAGAGGGAGGGAGTACCGCCATAACCTCCACAAATTGAGAAAAGAAAAAGGCAGAATGGAAAAGCATGTCTTTTATTTCTTTTCATATTTCAATCACAAATAACATTTACAACATTTTAAGCGTAAATAAATAATATAGAGAACAGTAGGAGAAATAAAGAAATAAACAGAGACAATCAACATAAAATAAATTAATGATACAACTGGAAGGATTTAGTAAAGAATAAAAATAAGAATACCAGGATGTTTCAACATGGGATTGTGCCATGGGAAATTAAATAAAGTCTAATACTTTTTGCAAGAACAAGAACAAGATTTATGTATCAACCAGAGGTCTTCCACTGAAGTATCTTTACAGTCAGAGTTGATATGTTGATAAAGTCAGAAAGTTGAGTAATTTGTAAGGACTGTGTGAATTATGGCGATTTGGATTCCATAATAATACCGTGGTTCATCTTCCATATTCGTGGTTCTTATTCCAACCTGGTTTTTCGACAGACCGTTGGGCGTGTACGCGATAGCCGCGCACATTTCATTCGTTTAGACCTGAAGCGACTAGCTCAAGATCGGAATGAATGGAGAAGAAGAACTAAACTGCTCTTGCCAACCAGTCTCCAGATCGTAACCTAAGAGAGAGAAGCCTGAAATTTGCACACGTACAAACACAACGATCCGTCAAAACACCAAGTTGGAAGAGGTTGTGTCGTAGAGTGTGTACCAGGCTTTACGCATGCATTTGTCCAAATATTTGACTTGCCAAAGCTATTTATTTATAAGTTGGGAACAAATTTACAAATGGAACGTATCACGGATGTCTTTGGTGGGGAGTTTAACTCCACCTCCAGTTTTTTTTCCACGTGTAAAAGTTCCAGGAAATGAACGGGGATTTTTGAGTTGAAAATTTTTCTGCTGTAGTATTCCGATGTCACCCGTGCCAAAGACGCTTTTCAATAGATTCAAAATGAAATTCGAGTTTAAGTTACACTGAGCGATGAAGAATTTTGTGTCTGTGGTTTTGCTTACTCACAAATGAGTGAAACATGCATTTCCATAACTTTCTAACTGCCACACTCCTCTTAGTAATCTCAATACATATTAGTTTTTATGTGATTGATAGGTTTTACTCGTAAATACTATTTATCATCCTTATCAATGATGGTTGTTAGTTTCGCTCTAGTTTTCAGATTTTAGACTTTAACTTGATGTGCAAGGCATAACGTTAAAAGTACAAGGCGGAACTTTTTTGCTCTCTTGAAAATTTTAATTTTTTGGCACTTGGAACGTTAAGGAAATTCACGCCTCAAGTGTACCTTCGACCTAAGGTTATGTCCTCTGAGTTACCCTGTTAAGATGACTGCGATGAAAGCTTCTGTTGACCTATTTACGAAACTCTGTCATCAAAATTTTCAATGTTCTTTTGGCAAACCGCGAAAATGTTACGTTTATCGCTTTATCTCAACGAATATTTACTACCTATCGGACCACCACTATTAATTTTAGTTGCAAGATTTACAGTGTTCTGAATCGAATAAAAATCAAAGGTTGGAATTAAATGATTTATAAAAAGTCGTGAAATTATCACTATTATTATTCTAGTTAGGTAAAACCGGTTCCAGGTTCTTCAAGTCAGGATACAGAAAGGATATAGGCAAAGGTCAGGGGGTCTTGTCCCTAACCGGTCAATTAAAGGTCCAAAGGTTTCCGGATTTGTAAGAACTATGTTTGATGGCGATTATATTATTAGTATTACATAATTAAGGATACATCCATTAAATACATAAATATGTACCTATGCAATTTTTGAATCGAAATTTACGGAATCAAAAACGAGAACGTAGTTTTTTTTTAATAAATTATAACGCGAGGTAATAATGCTGAAGCATCATTAGAGAAATAAACCGACAACTAGATAAGAATAGGTGTTCGATTACAGTGAAAGATTCATATTACCATTGAATACGAATGGACAATGTGCGTGGTAAGGCATTTGTTGGAACTCATTTAGACCGATGTCGTTGAATATTGCATATTACAAATAGCAGTTCACGTGCATAAAATATGACACCGAGTTTTTGAAAATAGGAAATCATGGAAGAAAACCAGACACCTCGACTGCGTTGTCTAGTAAAAAATATTAAAAAAACTGAAGTGTCAACGAAAAATCATTTTTTCAACTGAGCATTGTTTTCGAAATTTAATCTTCAAGTTCCACTTTGATTTGGTTGGGAAACAATTAACTATGGGCTCACAAGCAAGGGTTGGCAGTGCGCCAGGCCAAGTTCCGGTGATCGTATTATATGGAAAAACAATGAAGGGTCATTTCATTACCTTGCCTAGTTCTTTCAAGGTGTGTTCACACATAGACGGCCGTCGACTATATTTGGACACTCCTTGAATCCCATCATTAAATGCACTGGACGTTAGTGCTGCTCTCGCGATCTCTCTTAAGAGACCCATCTTAGTTCAGCTACAAATCAGAATTTAGCATGAATACTTACCAACTTACCTGAAAGGAATTCAAACTGTCGTGAACCGTGGGTAGCTATTAATTTTAATATGAAACTTACCTTTCAAGACAGGGTCACTGAGCGCCTTCAAGATAAGGAGGTATTGTAGCCCTGGACCGAAAGTGTCCAAAAATAATTCAGTGTTGTGACTTACCTTCTCGAAAACGCCACAAAATAGGGATGCAATATTCTTCTTGAAGAGTTGCGTGTATCTGACACCAATGTTAATGAGAATTGTTTGTATAGAGCAGTGCTTCTCGAACTGTATGCCGCGGCACTCTAGTGTGCCGCAGAAAGATAGTAATCTTGAACAGTGGCGATAACTTTGAGAAGCACTAGTGTAGAGGTTTGATAGAAGGAACTGTAACTGCCAAGGTCTTATCGTTCCAAACTCCCTACAGCGAAGATAGAAGGAAGCCAGGGGTAGGATAAAAGCCAGCCATTCCAAGGACAAACCTTGTCTGTTTAGGATAAAATTCGCCCCCGGGCAGGGCCCCCCTGTTAATAGCCCTTTACAGGTGTTAAATATAAGAAAAAAGCTAAGGAAAGTTACAAGAAATAAGTGTGAAAAGTTGTAAGAAAGTCTTGACTTGACAGGTCAAGAAAAAAAAAAAAAAAAGAGAGAAATAAAAGTTGAAAGACAACAAAGGACAGATAAGAGGAAGACACAAGAACAATTTAGGTATCAATGGAAACTGAGCTTAATAAAAAAAATGTAATAGGCACAAATTAGATAAGAAAGGCGTAGATTGACTAGAAATGGCGTCCTCATTTGAGGAGGCACCTGCCTCGGTGGTGTAGTGGTCAAGGCGCTCGCCTGGTAAACAGGAGGGCGTGGGTTCAATCCCAGCCGAGGTATGGAATTTTATCCTCATATAATTTGAGAATTTTGACCACAATAATAGTAGTAGCCTATTGCTGGAGTAAAGGGACTTTTCAGTCCAATGCGAGCAGTATAAATAAGCACTATTATTATTATTATTATTATTATTATAGAGGAAAATGTTACGTAAGGTAAAAAAAAAATCTTTTGGTACATAATCAGAAAACAACTGATAATTAACAGATTTTTTTAGTGTTATTAGCTTATTAATTATTATTATTACCTACCTACCTATTATTTTTATTTGTTTACCTATGTAAGTAACCCTCTTGTGTAAATTGATTACGAAGTAGGTACCACCTTCCTCATCTATAATTCTATATTAATTAGGAAGGTATTGCTACATTAATTTAATTACTAATTAGAAGTCTTCTTTGAACAGGGGGGCACGGTTGGTCCAGTGGTAACGCGCTTGCTTGCCATGCAGAAGGTCCCGGGTTCGAATCCCACCATCGACAAAAATTTGTACTCGTTTTTCGATTGCAAATATTTGAACGGGTTACTTTCTGGTGTTCTTGTGTTGACCCAGCACCTAAATGGGAAGTATTGTGTCTCTTCTCGCCCATCTGATGAGAGGCATACTACGGGATGGGCATGCTACGATACAGGCCACATGCGTCTAATTTAGCAGTTGTTTCATTGCTACGAAATAAAAACGGCGGTGGAACACTCATCTTTAAAAAAAAAAAAAATGGTCTACCGGTCGTCCATCGATGTCGACTGAACCGTCCACATTGTCTTGACAACATAGATTCATCGATGTCGACTGAACCGTCCACATTGTCTTGACAACATAGATTCATCGATGTCGACTGAACCGTCCACATTGTCTTGACAACATAGATTCATCGATGTCGACTGAACCGTCCACATTGTCTTGACAACATAGATTCATCGATGTCGACTGAACCGTCCACATTGTCTTGACAACATAGATTTATCGATGTCGACTGAACCGTCCACATTGTCTTGACAACATAGATTTACTTCGTCGATCGATTGTTTGGACACACCTTTAAAAGAACTGAAACCATAACATGGCGAAGGGGCGACCGTTCATAAACGGACTCATTTAATTTTCCCCGTGAATAAAAGTTTGATGTTTCACATTTGACTTCATGTCGCTAGGTTTAGACGCAATCTAAACCTATCCCCAGAAAGACACCGTCCAAGTCCTTGTTTAGACTGCAACATTACACTAAATAGGGACTTCTCTAACGAAATCCCTGTGTGCAAGGTCCAAAGGACTATTTCACCCACCAATAAGGCTTGTATTATACGCAATTGCGCACTGAATTATTGATATTGTTACTGAATAATCAATCTCATACCATCATATCGCAAACAGCATAATGCTAATACCCACGTATTTTAATGTGATAAGCTCTTTGTTTAAATACAGTAGGTGTAAACAAGGGCTCGAACCCAAAGATGAAGTCACCTGATTTACCAAGTCATAACTTCTATGCCACAGAATGGAGCTTCAACATCAGGCTTGACAATATGCCTCAACTGAGACTGGGCCTGTCATACAGTTGGAAAGTGTGTGGCGGAAAAAGCTCGAGATCTAGGTCTGTCAGACCGTCTGAATCCTATTACACTTCCGACAGTCTGAGCGTGAGTCACGGGCAGTCCCAGTCCCTTATCTATTGGTAATAGTGTCATGTTTCCAACCGATGAGGATAAAATTCCATGCTTGGTCGGGGATTCGAACCCGTTTGTTTGGTGAGGAGTCATAACTTCTATGCCACAGAATGGAGCTTCAACATCAGGCTTGACTATATGCCTCAACTGAGACTGGGCCTGTCAGACAGTTGGAAAGTGTGTGGCGGAAAAAGCTCGAGATCTAGGTCTGTCAGACCGTCTGAATCCTATTACACTTCCGACAGTCTGAGCGTGAGTCACGTTATCTATTGGTAATAGTGTCATGTTTCCAACCGATGAGGATAAAATTCCATGCTTGGTCGGGGATTCGAACCCGTTTGTTTGGCCTTACAGATTCTGTTGTCTTGGTTAAAAGCGACCACACTACCTGCTGACAACAGGTTTTTGAGCTTTTTTACAGGTAAAAAAAAAAAAAACAAAAAAACAAGCAATACAATTATAAGATTTCATTCCAAAGACCTTTTTTATTTTTCAAGTATTTTTCTTTATGAAAAAAGAAAGTACAAACTTTTCTTTCGACGGTTTCAATTGGAAACAAGAAACTCTTTTCTGCTCTCCTAAAATTTGAAAAGTTCCTAGATAATTGTATAAACCTATTAATATAAATATATGTGATACATTTGAAAGTGTACTTTTAAATAAAAACTATATAGATTTTTTTTCTTCAATGTAAAATAATATAAATAAACTCTGCAAAATAAAATCAAAAGTTCCAAAACAAAAGAGACAAAACTAAGTTAAATTGGATCGACTGTTGAATTTGAAATGACACCAACTCATACTGCAAGTCAGAATGAAATATGATTCAATACTAATGGATATTCCTGATGACATCAACAAGTGTATTTTGAACTACAAAATATGCAAGGTATCATTGAATAAAGGGGAAGGGATGAGTATAGTCCATCACCTAATTGCTGATGAGGTAAAACCGGTTCCAGGTTCTTCAAGTCAGGATACAGAAAGGATATAGGCAAAGGTCAGGGGGTCTTGTCCCTAACCGGTCAATTACTAAGTTAAATGAACTTGGAGAAAAAACCAACCAAAAACCTTGTGTGAAAGAGGCAATCAAGTATTTGTTTGCTCACGAGGACTAAGATAAAAAAAAAAACCAAGTGAAGGATTTGATGGTTGAAAATGGGAAAAATAAATAATATCTACACCTTACATGATAATGTATTTACAAAGGGAATTAATGACCAAGGTTGTACTATTTTCATCTCAATGGAGGCAGCTTTTCTTTCAATAGATACCAAATTTGACATAATTAGATGGATAGCATAGACGGTAGGTCTATGTATAGCTGACGACACAAAGGGTTTTAAAATATAATATACCTAGGTACTAATTTTTCAAGCTTTATTTTGGGCTCTAATTAAACAAAATAATCTGTTGATTACTTTACTTTTAACATGGGATGTAAAATAATAAGTATCCAAAATCATGTTGTTTCTTCGGAATAAAAGAGAAAATGTAGATACCAAATTTGACATAATTATATGGATAGCATAGACCGTAGGTCTATGTATAGCTGACGACACAAAGGGTTTTAAAATATAATATACCTAGGTACTAATTTTTCAAGCTTTATTTTAATCTGTTGATTACTTTACTTTTAACATGGGATGTAAAATAATAAGTATCCAAAATCATGTTGTTTCTTCGGAATAAAAGAGAAAATCTACAGGAAAAGAGAAGGGTGGACAACTCTTGAAAGTGAATTTCCCGGATTATTTACAAAGCTTAGGCTCTTGTTATTTACAATAGTAAAAAAAATCCTATGTACAATCTACATATGTATAAAAGATGGATAGATAATCTAATAAAAAAGGTTGAGAGACATTGCACACAAAAAACATGGTCGATTTCTTTTCTTTCGATCGAGAGAAATGGAAGTTCCAGAAGGGTTGCAAAACCGTGAAGAAAAATTGACTAGTGTAAATAGTACTTGATAGAGAGAGGAAAGACATACTTCAGAATTATACTTGTGCGACTGCAAGATATTGAAGAGATGTAGGAGTCATAGGGTGAGATTGTACAATTGATGAAGTATGAATGTCCTGTTAGACACCAGACTGACGGACAGTGAGATAGGGGAGGAGTAGAGGTATCTAGCGATAAGGATACAAGAACATAAATATACAATCCAAAGACAATAATTTGTTATACAGTGTGGCAGAGGAAATGAGTCATTAAATCATGTTTGTTATCAAACGAAGTAAACAGTGGATTTTCTGAACCTTTTTCTTGTCATCAGAACTTTCGAGTAATTTAGGTATTACCAAGAGACTTCATGATTTACGACGAAACAATCAATGATGATGTGGGCCAAATTTTCATCAAAATCAAACCAACCTTTCGAGAGTTAGGTGTGGATAAACTAAAGTCTAAGTAAAAGAAAATTCGTCTTTTTTAGGTTTAATCTTAGAGCTTCCAGCCCAGTTGGCTTGGAGGATAAGCGCTTAGTCGCGGGTTCGCTTCCCGCCCGGGGCGGACTTTAACCTAAGCAGATAAGGTTCGTTCTGGGAAAAGCTGGCTTTCTCCTACCCAGTTTTTCTTCTTCCTTCGCTTTCGGGACAATGAGATCTTAGCTAAAACGCATTTTGATTGGCTGAAACCACTTCTTCTTCAGAACAAGGTCAAAAACCAACCAATGAAAAAGGGTTTTATATTTTTTCATTTTGTTTTTCAGATTACATAAAAATCGTATAAGTTTTTTGGTTGTTTTTGATATCGATTATCGAATATTCCTTCGATGAATCGAAAATCGAAAAATCATCGAAGATACCAAGATTAACAAAAATTTAAAAAATGTCGGTTTTTCCGTTTTGATTGTTCTTTGATAATTTAAATCATTCTGATCTCTTCTCGTGCTAATGTATTTTTAATCCTTTTTGACTTTGCTCTTTTGTGTCTTTAGTTTTTCTCCTACTGATGGTGAGTCACATGCGTTCTGTACAATGAATACCTAAATAACACTAATCATACCTTCTTGGTGGTTCAGAGATCTGTAGAAATCACTCGAAGAGCAAAGTTTGGTGACAAAAAACACGACCTTGTGTCTACTCCTGGCTAACTGTTACGTGATGGAACACATTGAGAAGGTAATAATAACAATAATAATGGTTTATTTACTTAATGTAACTTAAAAACCGTCTTTCTTTTGTTAATAAACAAGTAGGTGCCCATTGTTACTTTTCAGGAACAATTTTCTTCTGTTGTTATTTCAATAAAATTCTTCTTTTTTCCGTCTTGATTGTATTATATTTCATTGTTGTTCTCCAAATAATATTTTTTGTATTTCCTTCTTAATTTTATTTTTGTTTTGAATATTCCTTAATTCATTGGGTATTGAATTTAGTAATTTTGGTACTTGAAATTGTTGTTCGTCCATAATTGTTTCTGTTTTGTGGTGTTGTGTAATAAGGTCCATTGGAAAAGACTCGCGCAGAAAAAGTCCAAAAGCTCCGATGATGGGAAGGCATCACGAGGGATCAGTGATTTAGACAAGGGAATAGAGCAGGTGCTGAACGATACAAATGTGTTTGCCACCTCTATGGATGTGATGGAAACTTTGGAGGCGGTGAAATTGCTGGACACTGTGGCGCTAGTGTTGAGCAAAATAGTGCAGATGGATGTGGTGCTGGATTTGGTGAGTTTTTCACTCTTTCGCATTTAAAATAACAATAATCATGTGTGATAAAGCATTCTTCTTACACAATAATCATTAAAAAATAAAAATAATAATAAGACTTTGAAGTTTGCTCTCACTTTTTTATCAAGGTCTTATGTATTTGGTACAAAATATAAATTTTATTATTATTATTATTATTATTATTATTATTATTATTCCACCTCCATGGATGTGATGGAAACTTTGGAGGCGGTGAAATTGCTGGACACTGTGGCGCTAGTGTTGAGCAAAATGGTGCAGATGGATGTGGTGCTGGATTTGGTGAGTTTTTCACTCTTTCGCATTTAAAATACCTAACAATAATCATTTAAAAATAATAATAAGACTTTGAAGTTTGCTCTCACTTTTTTATCTACATGTAAAATATAAAAGTGTGTCCAAATATAGTCGAACCACATCGATGGACGGCCGTTGACTCTGTGTGGACACATCTTTAGGAATCCAATTGCCATATCTTTTAGCCCGGGGTTTACCAAGTCATAGTCGACCTGAGGTAAAGCTAAATCCTAGATTAATCTCATATTAACTCGGCTTGGTAAGGCCCGACCTTAGTCAGATCCATTTTTTTTTCTTCTTCTTCTTCTTCTTCTTCTTCTTCTTCTTCTTCTTCTTCTTCTTCTTCTTCTTCTTCTTCTTCTTCTTTCTTCTTTTTTTACTGATAATTTTAGATTTTTTCAGGAAACTAGCCTAATGGTCAATGGTCCGACATTTTTGGACAATACATTTTCTTTTGGATACAGAAAATTAGAATAGAATATACCCTGCTTATACTGCCAGAATGAGACTGAAAAGTCCCTTTACTCCCGCAGTCTAAACAAGGTCTTATATATTTGGTACAAAATATAAATTTTATAGAATAAATACACAAAACAAAAGTAATGCTTATTTTGTTTCCCCTTTATTCCCCTCAGGAGAAAATATCGAGCGTGACCAAACTAGATAGAGTGACGAGCAATATACTGTACGTAGGATATTCCTATCGTCTCTATCTAGAAGGAGACAAGGAGATAGAGTTCTGGAAGCTAGCACTACAGCTCAGTGTCCTGCTCAAACAGGATGCCTTATTTGTTGAGTGTAAGTAGAACTTTCCCACCTTTGTGGCTGAGTGGTCAAGAGCACTGACTCTCAACCCCGAGGTGCTGTGTTCGAATCCCGGCCAGGGTGGAAATTTTCTAACCGGACTTTTCCGCTCTAGGTTAGGCATGGATGTAAAAGAATGTGCCCTGAAGTAATGCGAAAAGGGGTTTTTTTTTAATATATAAAACGTTTTGCCGTATAGATTAAAATCTTTAAACTCGATTTCCCGAAAGGAGGGTTTTTTGACATACGGCGTTTTCACTTAGCACGGCAGTATTGCTTTCTATCACTCACTCCGATGGCTTCTTAGGGACATGTGTGAGTCCCGTGCCGACCATATTACATCCCTCGATCTTGTGTTAATTGCTTTCTATAGTGCTAATATTGACTCTCTGCTCTGTGTTTTCTCAATGCTCCAGGTGTATCGAATCTGCTCTGGCTGGATGAAGGCCTGCGTCCCAGTCACTTGAAGAAGGCAGATGATCTCATCAATGCCAATGTGAAACCTCCCATACCACAGCACGTCAAAACCATGTATCAGTTCGCCAGAATTAAGCAAGCCCTCAGTCTGAATGATGTAAGTACAAACGGGTCCAACAGAAGGGAAAAAAACGGTGGTTTAGTGGTCAAGATACTCAGGAGGCGTGGGTTCAATCCCAGCCGTGATGCGGAAATTTATCCTCAAAAATTATAATTTGAGACTTTGACCACATCATAATCAAGCTCTAAGGATTAGGTGGTAGAGAACAGAGAACACCTCCGGCATTTACCTCATCTAGTGGTTACCTTCCAATCAAGAATCTATTATCTAATAATTTTTGTACTGTCCTATTGATGGTACTCAATCAGTTATAGCCGTCTTGCAAAAATGGCATTCGTTTTTCGTAACAACTGTTAAGCTGTGTCCACATATAGTGGACGCCGTCGATCGACGAGGTAAAGAAGTGACTCTATGTTGTCGAGGGAGAATACGGTTTCAGTCGACGTCGATGGACGGCGTCCACTATGTGTAGACATAGCTTTATGACAGGCTGTTTCTCTGTGGTTTCAGCTATCGAAGGCAAACGAAGAGCTGTCTCTAATTCAATTGGAGCATACCCCGGTACCCACCGTACATGAAATGCTGGTCCTGTATCATTCCTGGTACCTCAAGTGTCAACTTCTCATGAGACAGCCGGAACTATCACATAGTGAGCACGCATTCATTGTACAGTGCTGCGATGAGGCGTTCAAATGTTTGTTCAAGAATTACGAAGAAAAAATGAAAACCTCATGTTATATCAATCATGGTATTCTTGTCTAACCACGATCTGTGAGAATTTAAATCTTGACCATTTGCACAAGACTTTTGTGCGAGCGTTGAATGCAGCAAATGACTTCACCATGCGTATGTTTCTATTGATGTTAAATGAAAATACAACAATAGGTGCTGCAGAGAGTGATCGGCATGATTTGAAGTCTTTTGTTTTGAATATTGGAAAACTGACACAGGCTGTTACAAAGCTGGATCCCAAAAGTCAAAACAAGAAAATGAACTCGTACCTGATCAAGCCATTGATGGACTTTTTTTTAGTCATACCTGAAAAATACGTGGACCCTGTGGCTGAGGTAATTAATAAATTTCTATACTATACCCACTAATATCATAAGAACCGAGGTCTACAGTCTCACGTTGACTTTGTTATTTCGTTTTCGGACATGCATCTTAACTTAAACATAAGCTCAAAGTGCATTTTTCAACATTAGCCTGTAGACCTGGGTGTAAGTTTAGTGTGTTAGTAGTGGGTGCTCTTGGGTTATATTGTCGTGTGTAGCTACGTGTAGGTATTATCTTTTTTCTCGTCCGTAGGGTCAGATTACGGATTAGACAAACGCAGCTTTAATCATGATTACTTTCTTTTCTTTAATTGATATACTTAAAGCCAATAAAAAATTAGTGTTGTAGGTAACAATGCTAATTTTCTGTCAAGTATGTACCTACTAAAAAAACGAGATTTATTTTGTCTTCCTTTCAGTATATGGTGAATGTTCTGTATAACTGTATCAAGTCACAAACCCAGAAGGATGTGTCCTCCATGCTGTCCTATGTAGAACCCATGATTGTGTTGGTCTGTCATAGCAAGGCCTTTGTTCGTAGTGCTGTCAAGACGTGGGCTCGAATACAACTTCAGCATAAACTAGAACATCCTGAGTACGAGGTGAGATCAGTTTTCTTGTACTATTTTATATACAAATTTCTAGGACGGTCATTTGTAGTCAAAACCACATGTCAGCCCAAAGCAATAACCCTAGTTAGGGCTGATTCACAGGTTGACAAAAGACGCCGACCCCGTCTGTACACGGGGAAAGGCGAAGAAAAGAAGAAGAAGATTAATGGAAATTTTCTCCTCTCAAGAGCTTTTGGGAGAATGACCTATGGGCCAAGTTCCCGACATTTGAAAACAACAACAATAGAGCTTTATACTATGCTTAAGGGTATGCGTTGAGGCTAAAATGGACTTTATGTGCTTATTTAGGTGAGATTTTCACATAGAAGAGCAGAAAAAATGAGGCACTCAGGAGCTAGCTTATTCTTTTTCATAGCCTTTTCCTATTTAAATTGTGAGCTACCCTAGCTAGTAAGTACGGGGGTTCAATGTCGTTTTTAACAACAAAGGGTATCTCATGACGGGGGTTTTACCCACCATTCGCAGCAAGCTACCAACCTACTCACATTAACCTCACCCAGCCTAAGTGGGGGCGGGAGAAGCCGATCTCTAGAACCCATGATTGTGTTGGTCTGTCATAGCAAGGCCTTTGTTCGTAGTGCTGTCAAGATGTGGGCTCGAATACAACTTCAGCATAAACTAGAACATCCTGAGTACGAGGTGAGATCAGTTTTCTTGTACTATTTTATATACAAATTTACAGGAATCGAATCCCCTTAATTTATTAGAAATTATAAAAATTGAACTTACCTGTGTCTATGTGTGAAAAGTTCGTAGGTAGGCAGTTATAATGTTGCAAAAATTCATGAAAATTGACCATATAAAAAAGGAGCTTCAAGGGTTAGGTGATAGAGAACGCCTTCGATATTAAATTTACCCAGAGGTTACCTTCCACTCGAGAGCTTAAATGTGTACCAAATACATGAGACTTGTTTAGACTGCAGTAACAAAGGGTATATTCTATTCTAGTTCTCCAGAAGAAGTTCTTCCACCTAAGCCCCTTTTTTTCTTTTGCCAGTCAACAGCAGATATTTATTGCCCTATCACACCTAGCCTTTTTTTTGCATAAAAAAGAACATCTCCAGAAAACAACATCACATTAGGGAACCCAAAGTTTTTCCATCTAACCACTAGACTTTTATTTTACAACCCTTATAGGTAATCGACCTCATCGTTTTGTTTCTCGATTCCAGTGGATACATCTGTGTGATCATTTAGATTCCATACGAGCACAACTCCAAGTCAAATACCCCGGTGTCACATTTGTGGACACACGTGACCCGAGCTTCGTGTTGCGAGTACTCAAATGTGAACTGGATGAAATGCTTGCTCACAGACAACTGGAAAAAGAAAGCAGGTATGTTGCTATTGTTAGGATAAAAAAAATGTACTTTCTTCTGTTCTTTCTTTGCTCAAACTATTTTTCCCCCTCTCCCTCTTGATCTTTCTTTATTTTGCCTTGAATAGATCCCAACAGCTTTTGAAACTAAGGTCCAACTAACGAATGTTATAATTATGGGAACTATAGCAACGGAGGTCTTATCGCTCCAAAATTGTAAAGGAGGATAGGATAGGGAAAAAGCCAGAAAGGTTTAAGATACTCGCCTGGTAAAGGAAGGACGTAGGTTCGAACCCCTACTGCCATGGCATTTAATTTCTATACAATGCTCATTAATTTGAGAATACCACTTCTCGTCGTGAGACAACAACAACGTTCAAAACAATGAAATAAATATCCCTCAAACAAAATTAACCCTTCTCATTTCAGCTTATCCTACGAAACCACCATCATGAACCGAACTCTCTCCTTGATTCAAACTTCTCCACCGCAAGATCCTCACCTAAGTGACGTCTGTCTCTCCTGCCTATCCTTAACGTACAAACACGAGGCTTTCTCTCAGGACAATGCTAAACTCAAAGCTTACGTCCACGAACTCAAAAAGACGCTCAAAACCATGAAACATCCCGCGGAAAACGGGAATTTCCGAGCAAACCCGAACTTGGACGACAGTGTGGTGGTCAAAGCCGAGCAAAGTTTGGTGACAAAAAACACGACCTTGTGTCTACTCCTGGCTAACTGTTACGTGATGGAACACATTGAGAAGGTAATAATAACAATAATAATGGTTTATTTACTTAATGTAACTTAAAAACCGTCTTTCTTTTGTTAATAAACAAGTAGGTGCCCATTGTTACTTTTCAGGAACAATTTTCTTCTGTTGTTATTTCAATAAAATTCTTCTTTTTTCCGTCTTGATTGTATTACGATGGACAGTATGAGCTGACGACGTTTTGCTTTCAAAGTAAGTATCTATGTACCTATTAATGAATTTATTTAATTTAGACATCCTGTGTAAATGCTATTTTACTTAAGTTATATTTACAAAGAGATACTTACAAGTCTCAGGTATTATCCCGACTCGAAAAAATAAACGAGTCGGTATAATACCTAAGACTTTTAAGTATCCATTGCTAAAAATATCTTGTGTAAAATAGTAAGTACCTACCTGCTAAAAATAACTTGTGTAAAATAGTAGGTACCTACCTGCTAAAAATAACTTGTGTAAAATAGTAGGTACCTACCTGCTAAAAATAACTTGTGTAAAATAGTAGGTACCTACCTGTTTAACTTCACATACCAAAAGCCCACTTTGACGCTCAAGTGTAGGGGCAAACAGCCCAAAGGATGAGTTGAGCTTATACGAGTCTCCCAAGTGCCTACCAACAAGAATGGACAAAGGCCAGTCTAGTTAGCTTGAAGGGTAGCATACCTGCCTTGTAAACACTAGTTCGCGGGTTCGATTCCCGCGTAGTGCGAACTTTATCCTTTAC
The DNA here is from genome assembly GCF_000475195.1 of Diaphorina citri. Taxonomy (NCBI): domain Eukaryota; kingdom Metazoa; phylum Arthropoda; class Insecta; order Hemiptera; family Psyllidae; genus Diaphorina; species Diaphorina citri. The sequence continues at coordinate 77,061 of NW_007377880.1, forward strand.
AGATAAGGTTCGTTCTGGAGACGGTTGGCTTTCTCCTACCCTGTCCCCTCTTAGGTTTCGGGACGATAAGACCTCCGTTGTTACGTTGTTACAGTTTCCCATATCAAACCTTTTTACAAAAGAAAAAAAAATAATAAAATAAGTAATAATGGAAAAACCCATCTATTTTCTATTCTGTTATTCCTAAGTAATAATCAATTCCTTTAATTAAAATGACCTAAGTAATAATCAATTAAAATGACCTAAGTAATAATCAATTCCTTTGCATTAGTAAACAACAACACCATTCGTTTTCCAGACGCTGAACATTTGCTGAACAAATTGAAAATCCTCAAAGGTTTGCCCGAGGATCAAGCATCCCAGTGGCAGGCCAGACTCCTATTCTATCGCGCCAATCTGGAAGGCATTCTAAACCGAGCGGCCAACGTTCTCAAGATAAATCAGGAGCTGCAGCTAGTTAGCTCGGGAAGTGACGGGTACTTTGACCGCTACTTTGATATGTCCTGGCAGCAGGAACAGTATCTCATGTTCGTCGGAGCCCAGCTTGAAACTCGGCCACGAAAAGGTTTGCTTCTTCCTAATATTCATATGTAATTCTTTTCTGTGTGAATTTATTAAAATAAAGAGTATTTTTGTTGGGTAACAAATTCAGTTCAATAGTCCTAAGTAAATAAGGAAAGTAAAAAATGGACGGGCACACAGGGGATCAAGAAGAGACCGACCCACCGAACATAATTCTGGCTGTGAGACTATAAACAGGGAGGAGAATAGCTAACCCTAACTAGCCTAGCTAGCTGGCAGTTCTTCAAAGGGTTCTCTCTCCTTCTAAAGACCAAGCACAAGTCCTCACTATGGTTGACTGCGGTTCAGGACGAGCCAGCCAATTTAACATGGCTAGAGCTAGAGACCATCACCCCGGTGTATAGCAGATACAAAAAGATATCTTTTCTTTATTCTGCTATTGCCATTCGGCGAAAGCTAAACCGCTAAAACAACAACAACATTTTATCTCAAATATTTGAGATACCTACCTATTGTGTTTCCAGTAATAATACTCTTCTTCTCGTCTCTTCTTTTACCATCAGCGGACTTCCCCACAATCTAAAGTATAAATATCTAATCTTCTAAATGTTGAATTTAGAGGATTAGATATTCCTATTTGACGTCATTCCATAGTTGTTTAGAGGTATACTTTTTCAAGTCGTTACCAATAGGATTGTACAGGTTCTCTCTTGTAGTTGCGCTTGTGAGAAACTCCAGATGATTGTAATCGTGTATTTTTTTTTTTTTACAACAACATTTTATCTCAAATATTTGAGATACCTACCTATGGTGTTTCCAGTAATAATACTCTTCTTCTCGTCTCTTCTTTTACCACAATCTAAATTATAAATATCTAATCTTCTAAATGTTGAATTTAGAGGATTAGATATTCCTATTTGACGTCATTCCATAGTTATTTAGAGGTATACTTTTTCAAATCGTTAACAGTAGGATTGTACAGGTTCTCTCTTGTAGTTGCGCTTGTGAGAAACTCCAGATGATTGTAATCGTGTATTTTTTTTTTTTTTTTCTGACCTTGGGCTAATTTACAAATTATGAACAAATATATGGAATACGCGTGTACGATTTTATCCAGTATGTGAAACGAATTGTAGTACTGTTACTTTCACAACATTGAGCAGTGCCTTTACTTGAGCATTCATACTAATACCTTATCTAGGATACCTATTAGATAGGACAAAAATATGTTCGTCGGAGCCCAGCTTGAAACTCGGCCACGAAAAGGTTTGTTTCTTCCTAATACTGTCCCCATTTAAGTAACACGGAATACATACATATTTTCTGTGAAATTTATCAGGACATGAGGTACATAATAGGGCTGCCTGGAAGAGACTGACAAGAAACGCCGACCTTATTTAATTAGGAAAAGCCTAGGAAGAAGAAGAAAAAGACATTTTCTGTATTCTATGAATGGGGGTATATCACTTTGCAGGATAAAAGAAAAGAGGATAAAGTGAAGGTGGAAAAAGACATTTTCTGTATTCTATGAATGGGGGTATATCACTTTGCAGGATAAAAGAAAAGAGGATAAAGTGAAGGTGGAAAGAAATCTCCTCTGCACGAGTACGTACACTATCCGCAAATAGCATACACCAGGGTGCTTCTTTCTTTACGTTGTCTGTAAAAACATCCATAATTACACCAAACAGGTATATTCGTTACTCTTTTTAAAAAATAAAACCTGTCTAAATAACAAACTCAACCTTATCCTTTCTTCTGATTTCAGTGAAAAAATATCGAACGCCACCAAAATCCAAAATATCCGCCGTGACACAGGCCGCCCAATTCCAAACGCCCAAAGTGTCCAACTTGAACGTCCAAAGTGTTTTCGGCATGGACACCAAATACCCCGCGTGTAAATTTATCAAGGTAACCAACCAAAAACTTGTCTAAATAATAACCTTAACCGTTTCATCCATTCGTTTGATTTCAGTGAAAAAATATCGAACGCCCCCGAAATCCAAACCATTAGCCACCCAGGCCGCTCAATTCCAAACGCCCAAAGTGTCCAACTTGAACGTCCAAAGTGTTTTCGGCATGGACACCAAATACCCCGCGTGTAAATTTATCAAGGATGTCGTCACGCCCAAAGCCAAAGTACGAATGACACTACACTTTGACGACGATGAGGAGGAAAGTGATGAAAAATGTGATGGAATCGATGGAAAAGATGATGGAAGCGGTGGAAAAGTTGATACAATTGATGGAAAAGATAAAATCGGAGAAAAAGTTGACACTATCGGTGGGAAAGTTGACACAATCGTTGGAAAAGATGGTTCAATCGATGGAAAAGTTGACAAACGGAAGGGATCAGAGTGCACGCCAGAGAAGAAAGCCAAGGAAAAGGTGAAACCAAGAACGACCGCTAGAAAGCCGAGAAGAGTGAAGTTTGATGAGTGGAAAAGATGATGGAAGCGGTGGAAAAGTTGATAAAATTGATGGAAAAGATAAGAAAATCGGAGAAAAAGTTGACACAATCGTTGGAAAAGATGGTTCAATCGATGGAAAAGTTGACAAACGGAAGAGATCAGAGTGCACGCCAGAGAAGAAAGCCAAGGAAAAGGTGAAACCAAGAACGACCGCTAGAAAGCCGAGAAGAGTGAAGTTTGATGAACCTGTGATTGTAGAAGAGGAGATGGAAATGGATGCTGTGCCGTGGTCTCCAATGACCGTCAAGACTGATACCAAGTGTAAGTATACTGGGGTCGATTCCCGGCCAGGGCGGACTTTATCCTAAGTAGATGAGGTTCCTTCTCCGAACCACTGGCTTTCTCCTATCCAGTTCTTTTTTTCGATTTCTGAACGATAAGACCTGGGTAGTTTAGAGTTCCTCCATCAAACCTCTTGGGGAAAAACATGGGTTCGAACTCAGTGTTAAGGTTGCCATTGACCTTTACTTACTTACTGTTAGTATTTTTAATTCATACAGAAATGTCTTCATTTTCATGTTTCAGACAAATCCTATAGCTCGGCGACAAAACCATTAACACAGTCCACAAAGGCTCCGATACTAAGCACATTCACTCCCTTAGTAAATGATAAGCTCTAAGGATTAGGTGGTAGAGAACACCTCCGGCATTTACCTCATCTAGTGGTTACCTTCCAATCAAGAATCTATTATTTAATAATTTTTGTACTGTCCTATTGATGGTACTTAATCAGTTATAGCCGTCTTGCAAAAGTGGCATTCGTTTGTCGTAACAAATGTTAAGCTGTGTCCACATATAGTCGACGCCGTCGATCGACGAGGTGAAGAAGTGAATCTATGTTGTCGAGGGAGAATACATGCCTCGGTGGCGTAGTGGTCAAGGCGCTCGCCTGGTAATCAGGAGGGCGTGGGTTCGATCCCAGCCGAAGTATGGAATTTTATCCTCATTTATTTGAGAACTTGACCACATAATAATGGAGCTCTATGGGTTAGGTGGTAGAGAACGCCTAAGGCGTTAACCTTGCCTAGTGGTTGCCTTCCACTCAAGAGTCTATTATTATTAATACAGTTAGAGTCGACGTCGATCGATGGCGTCCACTACGTGTAGACACAGCTTTATGACAGGCTGTTTCTCTGTGGTTTCAGCTATCGAAGGCAAACGAAGAGCTGTCTCTAATTCAATTGGAGCATACCCCGGTACGGAAACCGACGTTAAAGATGAACTAAATAAAGATCTATGTAACACTGAAAACAAGCGGACAGACAATGCGAAAATCTCTCAAACTGGAAATACAGCCAAAACCATTAGAAATGCCAGAAACGGCAGTTCCGACAGTCAAACTTCAAGTGAGAATAGTGAAGTCAAAGCTCATCCTAAAACTACCAGGAGACGCGCTATCTTAGAAAGTTCTGAAACTTCAAGTGAAACAAGTGATGAAGTGTATACCACGTGTAGAAAAACTCAGCCTAGAAAGCCAACCGAGGCAAATGCCAGATCAGGTAGACATGCTAAGAGGATAGAAACTTCAACTAATAAGAAGAATGTCAGAGGAATTAATAAAGTCAGTGGCAAATGTTTGAATCAGCTGGTGGATGCAGTGGAGGATTTAGTAGAAACTATTGGTGATCTCAAGATAGACGCTGACACGCTGAGTGGGGGACCTAGTGATGATCTTGATGTAAGTATTATTCATATTTATGACTTTGCCATTCTCTGGTCATGAACATAAGACGTTGTCCCAGCACCTAAATGGGAAGTATTGTGTCTCTTCTCGACCATCTGATGAGAGGCATACTACGGGATGGGCATGCTACGACACAGACCAGTGACTTTGCCATTCTCTGGTCATAAGCCTTTGAGCTTCTTAGATAGTGATATAACTTACAATGAACATAAGACGTTGTCCCAGCACCTAAATGGGAAGTATTGTGTCTCTTCTCGACCATCTGATGAGAGGCATGCTACGACACAGACCATACGAGTCTAATGCAGCAGTTGTTTCATTACTACGAAATAAAAACGGCGGTGAAACACTCTTCTTTAAAGCCTTTGAGCTTCTTAGATAGTGGTATAACTTACAATGAACATAAGACATTGTCCCAGCACCTAAATGGGAAGTATTGTGTCTCTTCTCGACCATCTGATGAGAGGCATACTACACACAGAATGGGCATGCTACGACACAGACCATACGAGTCTAATGCAGCAGTTGTTTCATTACTACGAAATAAAAACGGCGGTGAAACACTCTTCTTTAATCGTGTAGAACTGTTACTTTCACAACATTGAGCAGTGCCTTTACTTGAGCATTCATACTAATACCTTATCTAGGATACCTATTAGATAGGACAAAAATGTAATTTGTTAGAAGTTTTTATTTTTATTTTATATTCTTTTTTATTATTATCATCCCCCCCCCCTACACTATGTAATTGATTTTTATTTGTAATCTTATGTAATGTAAAATTGCTATTTAAAAAAAGTATGAGAAAGATTGATAAAATACTGTACGGTACATCTTTGCCAGAGTAGCTCTAATGCCATTCTATTTTCTGATGGAACTTTTTGCTTTGGTTTTTTTATCCAAGATTCTTGACTGACGGCTATATTCTTGTAAACTCAATATTGTCTAAACAACTCAGCTAGGAAAGAAAATTCGAAAAAAACGAATACTAGTCACTGGGTCCGTTTATTTTTCACTTCAAGCCTGTACTTACTGAAGAGAAGAATCAGGTATTAGGTAACATATGAGGGAATTTGGTTAGCTCTACTAATATCTGTCAAATGGAAAATTTCCCTGCCATTCATCATAGGGTCTTAGCTTCCCCCAGGCAAATATAGTGTTCGTTTTTCGTTGAAAACTTGTCTGTTCGAATGTTGTATAGCAATGTACTAAACTACCTTTGAGAAAAACTATGAACACGGAAAATTGCTAATTACGTGAGCTCACATGACGTGATAGTAGTGTGTTTCTACCTTAACTCTACTGTCCACTGTTCAGCTGATATAAGAATGGGGCTCAACCACTTTTTTTTTCTTCGCTGATAAAGGAAGTTCGAAACACGCTGATTGCAATAGAAATGCTTAAAATTTCATTTGAGGCTTCCTAAGAGGAGAAATCTTCGTTTGAAATTTTCGAATTTTGAAACGCACAAAATTTTCGCGGGCAGCCATTTTCAGGGTGTCTACTAGACTGGAAAACCGGGAAAAGTCAGGGAATTTCATGGAGACTGGAAAAGTCAGGGAAAAGTCAGGGAATTTCACGAAAAAGTGCCAAAAATCGAAAAAAGTCAGGGAATTTTTCAAAGTCTAAAAAAAGACAAAGAAAAATTTCAATGAAAAAAAAAAAGTATGCAACCATGAAGGGGCAACATATAATCTCTCAAAAATTTCGCCTGCGGCGCTGAAATTTTGTCTCTTCATGAAAAAGTTTTGGGAATATTTCAAAGCCTATAAAACG
>NW_007377880.1:83651-181724 GCF_000475195.1 Diaphorina citri
ATTTTCATGTGATGTTTCCTAAGAGGAGAATTCTTCTTTTGAAATTTTAGATTTTTGAATCTCCCAAAATTTTCTCGGGCAGCCATTTTTTCGTGATGACGTCAGTTCATGTGTCAGTTCGTGATGACGTCAGTTCATGTGTAAACCATGGCTGTTTCAACGTTATTTTTTTTGTGACCTTTTAGCGACATTTTAGGGGATTTAGGTACCGTTTTGGATGTTTTTGAGTGCGCCAATGCACTTTTTGGGTACTTTTACATCGGAATAGGACTCTATCTTGAAAAAAATTGTCATTTGGTTGAGCCCCTATAATTTTTTCGGGCAGCCATTTTTTCGTGATGACGTCAGTTCATGTGTCAGTTCGTGATGACGTCAGTTCATGTGTAAACCATGGCTGTTTCAACGTTATTTTTTTTGTGACCTTTTAGCGACATTTTAGGGGATTTAGGTACCGTTTTGGATGTTTTTGAGTGCGCCAATGCACTTTTTGGGTACTTTTACATCGGAATAGGACTCTATCTTGAAAAAAATTGTCATTTGGTTGAGCCCCTATAATTTTTGCGGGCAGCCATTTTTTCGTGATGACGTCAGTTCATGTGTCAGTTCGTGATGACGTCAGTTCATGTGTAAACCATGGCTGTTTCAACGTTATTTTTTTTGCGACCTTTTAGCGACATTTTAGGGGATTTAGGTACCGTTTTGGATGTTTTTGAGTGCGCCAATGCACTTTTTGGGTACTTTTACATCGGAATAGGACTCTATCTTGAAAAAAATTGTCATTTGGTTGAGCCCCTATAATTTTTGCGGGCAGCCATTTTTTCGTGATGACGTCAGTTCATGCGACCTCGCATGAACTGACGTAAACCATGGCTGCTTCAACGTTATTTTTTTTGCGACCTTTGAGCGACATTTTAGGAGATTTAGGGACCGTTTTGGACGTTTTTGAGTGCGCCAATGCACTTTTTGGGTACTTTTTCATCGGAATAGGACTCTATCTCGAAAAAAATTTTCATTTGGTTGAGCCCCTATAATTTTCGCGGGCAGCCATTTTTTCGTGGTGACGTCAGTTCATGTGTCAGTTCGTGATGACGTCAGTTCATGCGTAAACCATGGCTGTTTCAACGTTTTTTTTTTTGCGACATTTTAGGGGATTTAGGGACCGTTTTGGATGTTTTTGAGTGCGCCAATGCACTTTTTGGGTACTTTTCCATCGGAATACGACTCTATCTCGAAAAAAATTGTCATTTGGTTGAGCCCCTATAATTTTCGCGGGCAGCCATTTTTTCGTGATGACGTCAGTTCATGCGTCAGTTCGTGATGACGTCAGTTCATGCGTAAACCATGGCTGTTTCAACGTTATTTTTTTGTTGCGACATTTTAGGGGATTTAGGGACCGTTTTGGATGTTTTTGAGTGCGCCAATGCACTTTTTGGGTACTTTACATCGGAATAGGACTCTATCTCGAAAAAAATTGTCATTTGGTTGAGCCCCATTTCCTGGTCTCACGGTGTTGGAAGGATTGGATATTTAACCCCTTGCACGCCCAGATGTAACTGTTCTAGGTGGTCTTCGAGTGATTGAATCTGCTAGCGGTGGGACTTGGTGTCTCACGATGTTGAAAGGATTGGATATTTAACCCCTTGCACGCCCAGATGTAACTGTTCTAGGTGGTCTTCGAGTGATTGAATCTGCTAGGGGTGGGACTTGCTGATATTTGGCCACAACTTCCATCATATCGTCATAAAAGACTTCTTTTGTGTCTGAAGATATGACGAAGTCGAAATGGTTGTATGTGGTGAGGACATGGGAACCAATCAGATTGGGCAGTGACATTTCTAGTCTAGTGACATCCTGAAATATAAGTAAAAGCTAAAAAGGAAAATCTTGAAAATTAGCTTATAGCTGCTGACTTGTTCAGCCTCATGTGGCTCAAGAATCTCAAGATAAATCATTTACCCTGGATTTCATGCACAAAAAGCCCACTCAGACATAGGTGTAACGGCAAACAGCTCTAAAGGATGGGTTGAGCTTCCACGAATCTCTACCCTGGATTACGATGAGGCTTACCCTGGAATCGGTGAAAAAATCCGCACCGCCAGAATACAACAGAATCGGAATGGTCACTCGGCTAAGATCGTAATCTGGGAACTTCACAAAGTTACTGAGTCTTCCATCAAGATGTAAAAAGTCAGACCCATTTTTCTTTTCTATTACAAAATCCTAAATTTCTAGCAATCCCACCAGCTTAAAGAACTCTGTCGAAACCGAAATAGTTGATCTTTATATTTAAGGTTAAAAAAAAAATGTGGTAACAGTCTACCCCAGATCGTGTCAACTTGTTGACTGAAATTAAACTTATAAAGGCTGCTCATAAAGTAAATCTGACATAGGTGTAACGGCAAACAGCTCTAAAGGATGGGTTGGGCTTCCACGAATTTCTACCCTGGATTACTATGAGGCTTACCCTGGAATCGGTGAAAAAATCCGCACCGCCAGAATACAACAGAATCGGAATGGTCACTCGGCTAAGATCGTAATCTGGAGGCTCTTCCGAATTATATCGAAGGAGATTTTGGTCACGCCCATAATCGAACTGACAGAATCGGCGCTGACGATAGAGGTCGATCAGATGGGCCATAGTGTACAGACTTGTACCGGATGGGAAATAGCCGTTAATGGACGGCACTAGATTCTGCGGACAAATGACGAGATGATGTTACTATTGTGGTCAATTCAGTCAACCTGTTTTATGCCGATATCTCAAATGGAATTTGTGATATATTCCCTTCTTCATATTTACAAGAGTGTGATGAACCTAGGAAAAATTGAAGATCCTATATTCATTGGCTTTTTTTGTTCGGTCACAATTATATAGCACTCAAGTCACAAGTAAAAGTTCAATTACATATTTCGACTGTAAGTAATATTTATCAAGCGTGTCGGGAGGCGCGTGAACGTCAAGAGTTCGAAGCGACGCGCGATATGACGCCCGGCCTTTATAACAAGAAACAATGGTGATTTTAACTTACCTGGTCGTAATTGGGTTTATTGATTCCCAAAATGAAAAGGTATGTCAGAACACACCCGAATGGGATGCTATCACAAATTCGGACAATGGGATTGATAGGTCGCCTTTCTAGCAGTTCAAATTTGCGCACTTTGTTGCAATATCTCTGGTGAGAAAAGAGCAGAAATTTGATTAAAAATCACGCCGAATGTGCCAAGTTCAACTCATGTTACATTTCGCAGTATTTTGACGTCACAACTGTTGAAATTTTTGTGCCATGATTTTAAATAATTTAAAGGTGTTTCTTCTGTTTTACCTATACTTGTTGACCGCTATATATAAAAAAAAAAAAAAAAAACAGAAACACACCCTCTCTGGGCAAACCTGGGACTATGTGTGGACAACTGGACACACCTTAAAATTCATAACCACAAATAATAATAATTATTTATGATTTTTTCATTAGTACTTACTTACTTAGGTAATATAGGTACTTACTAGGTATAGGTAATACTATATACTTACTTAGGTATAGGTAATATATGTAGGTAACTTACAGAAACTGACTTTATAAGGAACTCCAGCAGGGGTCCCTGTCTCAGATGAGACGCGAATACAAACGGAGCCATGCCCACGAACAGGTTGATTTTCTCGTTATATTCAGGCCGAAGTGAAGTCATTATCATGATGATGGCATTTGAGAACGAATGTCCTAATAGAGTCATCTTCATGAATCCCGTGCGGTGGAGAATGAAATCTACAAACGCTGGGAGATCGTAGAGCCCCATCTCGTGGAAACTGGAAAGTATGAGCGGTCCAGTTCAAATTAACGAAAGAGGGATGTTTGACTCCAAAAGTCCAAAGTATATGGGAGTTGGAAAATACACGTAATATACAACATAGATGTGACTTGAACGTAAATTGAAAATGATGCTCAGGAAGATACAAGAGGATTTCTGAGCAGGTCTTTAACGTATAAAACGTAACCAAGTGAAAATAATAATACCTACTAGAATTTCTGGGATACTTGAACAAAAAATCATCACTTTGAATATGAATTAATCATATTTTCACAATTTGGTTTGCCCACCTCCAGGTAGTCCTGATCTTCAATAGGTAATATTAAGGCCCGGCGCACATTGAGACGCAGCTACGCAGCACAGTCACGCAGCACAGCAAAGCAGTTTTTGTAAACCATTGGATTCAATACCTAAAACGTAACCAAGTGAAAATAATAATACCTACTAGAATTTCCGGGATAATTGAACAAAAAATCATCACTTTGAATATGAATTAATCATATTTTCACAATTTGGTTTACCCACCTCCAGGTAGTCCTGATCTTTAATAGGTAATATTAATCCTCTGTTAATCTGTTTCTCCATTAGTCTCACCTGAACTTCCAGAAGTTTTCGTCCTCAGCCGTCATATTGATGTGACCTTTGCCATTGTAGTTGCCTCGGAAGTTGGAAAGCCACACATCGTATCCCGCTTCTGACAACATTATCGCTGAAACAAGTATTATTATTATTATTTTGTTGCATTTATTTATTTACAATCTACAATTTAAATGGTAAAAAAATACAATTGTAATAAGTAAATTGGTTGAATTAAAATGGACTTGAAGGAGAAGCCATCCAGTAATGGCACTCCCATTTACATATGTAAATCAGACAAAGTCTGTTGGAGGTGGCTTCATCTCAATTCGAGACAGAACAGCCAGTGGGTGTGATTATAATTAGCAACAATTTGTGCTACTCAACCAACCCCGGCCACACTGTCACAAATATAACGCGGAAAAGATTGAACATCTTTTGAGAGTTTTGCTCATATGTTAGGAAGTCATTCTCATGGTTTGGGATGGGATATTCGCCAGTGACCTTTACCGCTTTACCAATGCATTTTGACAATGGATTGAACAAGGTCAAGATTGTCGACGAGAACAGTTAAATAATACCTACCCAAGTCTGGCTTTCCTCGCACTAAGAAGGTTTCAGAGCAGGCCAGGAATCCATGCATGACCAATACGGGAGGACTACCTTCCTGTTTAGGGAGAATCCGGTAGAGGGAGATAATGTAGCCATCTTCAGTTGTGACTTTGTGCTCTTCGCTCTTGTAGCCCCATAGCTCTATCAAGGCCGCCTGAAAGCAACCAGCAGATATTCATTGAATCACACTCAGGCCGGAGGCCACAAAGTGAGTTTAAACTCCGATTAGGTTTTAAACTCGGTTCAAGCAATCTGATTGGCTGAAAATTTTGGAATTTTTAAAAATCAACCAATCAGATTGCTTAATTCGAGAGTTAAACTTGAACCGAGGTTAAACTCACTTTGTGGCCCCCGGCCTCGGTGACGTACACATATGTAACAAATAATTTTAGTATATTACTACATTAGAGGTCCCCTAAATGTCCGGCTGGATTGGGATGTACATACCAGGAACCGAATGATATACACCCGTAGTGTACTTACCGTGTCAATAAAGTTGAACCGCCATGGGTTAGATGTGTCAATCCGCATTTTGTCACTACGGTTGCTCTTGGATGACAGAAACATATAGGTGTATTTGATATTCAGGGGGTATCTCTTGCCTGTTACCTCCTCATTGGAGGGAAGCAAAGACAGCACAAGCATTCCGGCGATACACACATTAACACTATGTTTAACACCCGGGCCCATTTCTGTTGTAGTTCACTTGCAAATAAATCAATATAAGGGAATTTTATTGAAACGCTAAAAAACATGCCATGTTTGTTATGAAAAGCAGAGCTATTGGGATCCAAAATCGCGTGTTTAAAAATATCTTATAGTGGGTTTTACCAATGACTTAATGAGAGATTTCACTATCGGGAAAATTTTCAATGATCCAAAACTCCCTTTTGGATGATAAAAAATTCTCTCGTTAGTGAAATCTCTCATTAAGTCATTGGTGAAATCCACCATGAATCTCCAATACAGATGCACTGGTACAGACACAACCTAATGTTCTTTTTATCATGTCAACATACGCAGAGGCTAAAATTTGAAATACGAGTAACAACGTGATCAGAAATGAGTTAATACAACACTGGTTTCCCTCAGAGGGAAATTTCGATGCAATTTTTTTATACAATCTGTAAAAATATACTTTAAACTGTGATTATTTTCAAACATTAAACACTGGAAGTACTTTGATTGACCCCACAAACTTAGGTACCTATGGAAAACCTCTGCTTGAGAACATGGAACACGGTAATTTTCGCTTTAATGAACCATTAGGAGTAACAAATAATTACGTTGTAATCATATGTTTAATGTGCGTACTTCAGTGCAGACTTTGAAATCAGTCAAATTTGGTGCATCAAGCTTGGTTTTTAGACTGATTGTAAAAAGTATTTAGACTGATATTCGTATTTCACATTTGGTATTGAACTTCACAAAGTTACTGAGTCTTCCATCAAGATGTAAAAAGTCAGACCCATTTTTCTTTTCTATTACAAAATCCTAAATTTCTAGCAATCCCACCAGCTTAAAGAACTCTGTCGAAACCGAAATAGTTGATCTTTATATTTAAGGTTAAAAAAAAAATGTGGTAACAGTCTACCCCAGATCGTGTCAACTTGTTGACTGAAATTAAACTTATAAAGGCTGCTCATAAAGTAAATCTATAAAATACCCATCTTTAGCTTGATTTTCATCAACAGAAGTATGCTTGAGGTACTTATTTTAATTCTGTTGTGTTCTCAAACCTAGGTAAATATTTTACTGTCCACTGTTTTACATCTGCAATTAAAATAGTTTTCCTTGATAAAATAGCTTCTATCCTGTGATATTCTAATACGAACGAAGATGCTATACCTATTGAATTAAAATGGACTTGAAGGAGAAGCCATCCAGTAATGTCACTCCCATTTACATATGTAATCAGACTTTTAAGTCTGTTGGAGGTGGCTTCATCTCAATTCGAGACAGAACAGCCAGTGGGTGCTGGGTGTGATTATGATTAGAAATTTAGAAACACTTTGTGCTACTCAACCAACCCCGGCCACACTGTCACAAATATAACGCGGAAAAAATTGAACATCTTTTGAGAGTTTTGCTCATATGTTAAGAAGTCATTCTCATGGTTTGGGATGGGATATTCGCCAGTGACCTTTACCGCTTTACCAATGCATTTTGACAATGGTTGAGAGTTTTGCTCATATGTTAAGAAGTCATTCTCATGGTTTGGGATGGGATATTCGCCAGTGACCTTTACCGCTTTACCAATGCATATTTCTGAACGATAAGACCAGAGTAGTTTAGTTAGAGTTCCTCCATCAAACCTCTTGGGGGAAAAAATGCCCCGACTTGGATTCGAACTCAGTGTAAAGGTTGCCATTGACCTTTACTTACTGTTAGTATTTTTAATTCATACAGACATGTCTTATTTTCATGTTGCAGACAAATCCTATAGCTCGGCGACAAAACCATTAACACAGTCCACAAAGGCTCCGATACTAAGCACATTCACTCCCTTAGTAAATGACAAAGAAACTGCCACTCCAAATGATCTCCATAGTAACCAATTATCCCCACGATCTAGTCTGAGTATGAAGAAGACTGCACCCCGCCGTAAAGTCCTATTTGATAGCGATGAAGATGATGTTATTCCAATGGAAACCGACGTTAAAGATGAACTAAATAAAGATGTATGTAACACTGAAAACAAGCGGGCAGACAATGCGAAAATCTCTCAAACTGGAAATACAGCCAAAACCATTAGAAATGCCAGAAACGGCAGTTCCGACAGTCAAACTTCAAGTGAGAATAGTGAAGTCAAAGCTCATCCTAAAACTACCAGGAGACGCGCTATCTTAGAAAGTTCTGAAACTTCAAGTGAAACAAGTGATGAAGTGTATACCACGTGTAGAAAAACTCAGCCTAGAAAGCCAACCGAGGCAAATGCCAGATCAGGTAGACATGCTAAGGCAAAGGAAGAGAGGATAGAAACTTCAACTAATAAGAAGAATGTCAGAGGAATTAATAAAGTCAGTGGCAAATGTTTGAATCAGCTGGTGGATGCAGTGGTGGCGTAGTGGTCAAGACGCTCGCCTGGTAAACAGGAGGGCGTGGGTTCGATCCTAGCCGAGGCATGGAATTTCATCCTCATTTATTCGAGAATTTATCATAATAATGGAGCTCTAAGGATTAGGTGGCAGAGAACGCCTCCGGCTTTGAGTGTCAGTCTTTCCAAGAGTCACCTATCTTGAGCTATCTATTTGTAAAGCGTCACTTACCCAAATCTTCTTGACCCCGAAGTACCCAACTATCGGAGGCCAAGCAAAGCCCATGCTGCAGAAGCACAGGGGGGCTGTTGGCATATTTGGGTACGATTCGGTGCATTGTGAGCGTGTACCCGTACAAGAACAATTTATTGACTACGTAGGCTTAAAATAGTAAATAACAGACAACTTAATGATAGGTTGAGCAGTATCAGAAGAAAAACTTAATAAATAAATACTCGCAATAAATAGGCACTCTACTTGATAAATCCTTTGTTGAAGCATGATAAACCCTTTGTAACCTCCAGCTAGCCAGGCTGGTTAGGGTTTGGTTGCTCTGATCCCTATCAAATCAAATCATGAACCTTTGTGGTAAAGCAGAGAGCTTTTTCACAACTTTGTGGGTATCACAGTATTACAAGTCTTTCATTTACTCAACCATCATATTTATTATCGCTCGCCTCTTCGACTTGTGATGCCGCCACTGGTTGCTACTCGAACAAGAACAATTTATTGACTACGTAGGCTTAAAATTGTAAATAACAGACAACTTAATGATAGGTTGAGCAGTATCAGAAGTAAAACTTAATAAATAAATACTAGCAATAAATAGGCACTCTACTTGATAAATCCTTTGTTGAAGCATGATAAACCCTTTGTAACCTCCAGCTAGCCAGGCTGGTTAGGGTTAGGGTTTGGTTGCTCTGATCCCTATCAAATCAAATCAAATCATGAACCTTTGTGGTAAAGCAGAGAGCTTTTTCACAACTTTGTGGGTATCACAGTATTACAAGTCTTTCATTTACTCAACCATCATATTTATTATCGCTCGCCTCTTCGACTTGTGATGCCGCCACTTGCTACTCGATTAAAGTAGCTACTCGATTGTCCTCACGAGGCTGAGTGCACCCCGAACTCCAAGCACAGAGCCGAAAAAACCTTGGCTCCGCCGGGAATCGAATCCGGACCTCCTGCGTGCAAGCCTAGTGTGATACCCACTCGGCCACGGAGGTTGCTGCTCTGATCCCTATCTATAGTCCCACAGCAAGACGCTACTCGATTAAAGTAGCTACTCAATTGTCCTCACGAGGCTGAGTGCACCCCGAACTCCAAGCAAAGAGCCGAAAAAACCTCGGCCCCGCCGGGAATCGAACCCGGGCTTCCTGCGTGCAAGCCTAGTGTGATACCCACTCGGCCACGGATGTTGCTGCTCTGATCCCTATCTATAGTCCCACAGCAAGACACTGGTCTGCTCCCTGTTTAGGGTCCCCATCTGGGCAAAAGCTATACATTTTTCAAGCGCCCTACACTACTGCACTGAGGACACTCAGGTTGTCTTGTTCTTTCGACGCCGAATTCCTATCGAATTTCCCATTGGGCATTTTACACGGTCTTCCCGGCTTGTTGTTATAAGTGTTGAGAAGACACAGGACGGAATCGAATAGCAAACTCCGGGAGTCACGGGCAAATATGTAGTCCAGGTGATTGAAGTAAGGGAACGGGACCTTGTACATCCCGACCAGGTTGGGCAGCTGGTAGGCGAGAAGTCGAACATCCTGGAAACGAGATAATGAAAGTTAGTCACCTATACAGAGAAACTTGGAAGCTACTGCGCATTATCTTGTTCTTTCGACGCCGAATTCCTATCGAATTTCCCATTGGGCATTTTACACGGTCTTCCCGGCTTATTGTTATAAGTGTTGAGAAGACACAGGACGGAATCGAATAGCAAACTCCGGGAGTCCCGGGCAAATATGTAGTCCAGGTGATTGAAGTAAGGGAAGGGGACCTTGTACATCCCGACCAGGTTGGGTAGCTGGTAGGCGAGAAGTCGAACATCCTGGAAACGAGATAATGAAAGTTAGTCACCTATACAGAGAAACTTGGAAGCTACTGCGCATTTGTCTGATAAAGAAACTTTTCAGTCTCATTCTGGCAGGATAAACAAGGCATATTCTATTCGATTCTATTGTTCCACACATAATTTCTTGGGACACCAGGTAAATTTGTTTAATAGCTGGCTAACTCGCCAGCTATGGGTTCCTGATCTTGTGGTCAATCAGTTTTGGAATTAATAAAGTCAGTCGAATATTTGAACTTAACCGGGACTTTTCAGTCTCATTCTGGCAGGATAAACAAGGCATATTCTATTCGATTCTATTGTTCCATACATAATTTCTTGGGACACCAGGTAAATTTGTTTAATAGCTGGCTAACTCGCCAGCTATGGGTTCCTGATCTTGTGGTTAATCAGTTTTGGAATTAATAAAGTCAGTCGAATATTTGAACTTAACCGGACTGCACAGAAGTTTTCTCTCGCTATTTTAAACCCTCTAAACGGGGAAAAATGATATTTAGGGAGGAGTCAATAGTCATACAAAGGCTTATAAAATTGTAGGCTGAACTGAAAAGGCCAAAGTGTCCAAAAATATACGCAATTCTTGGAGACTTCCATAACGTCCTCCTTGGACCAAAAATAATCAAAATGTGTAGGTAGTATCAATAAAGTTATCAATAAAATTATTAGGTATTAACTGGATTACCTGCATACAGATGAGTAAAGGTGAACTTACTTCGGATGTGGTAAAATTATTTTAGATAGGTACCTAGTCTTTTTATTTTAAAAACAGGTAAAATAATATCACACCGTCTTACTTGAATGAAGCGTTTACATTACAATAAATCGATTAACACAAATAAAATTGGGACGGAACTTTTAGTTGCGGTTGGCTATGTTCTTTAAAGTGTACACATGGTTTTCTTTTTGGTCCTATGAAAATTCGAGGCAGATAGGTAACAAGATTTATGCTCCAGGTAGTTTACTGTAGTGGCGGAGGTACCTGTTACCTACGATAAAAATATTTTCTGCCAGCCTGGTTAGGTTAGAGTCTTAGAGGGTAGAGCGTCTGCCCTGTAAGCTCTAGGCCGCGGGTTGAATTCCCGTCTGGGTTGAACTTTGTCCTAAAAAGATAAGGTTCGTTCTCGAAACAGCTGGCTTTCTCCTATCCTGAGCACCTGAGCCAGCCTAGTTAGCTTGGTTGGTAGCGCGTCTGCCTTACAAGCCCTAGGCCGCGGGTTCACTTTCCACCCAGGGCGGATTTTATCCTGGAGGGATAATTTTCGTTCTCGGAACGGCGAATGTAGGGTAAAACTCCCGTCACTAAAGACTTTAGCGGTTATTATACATTGACGTTAAACCTTAAAAAAAAAAAAAAAAAAAAAAAAAAATAACTCTGACCCCGGCTCTTCATGAAATCTCTTTCAAATATAAAATCTTGTCCCTACTTGGTCCCTAAAGATTGACACCTTGTCCAACCAAACTGCTAGCTCCCTAAAGATTAACATCTCCTTTTCCGCCACTGGTTAATATCTTAATCTGATAAGAACCATAAGTGCTCTGGGTATTCTGTTCCTATGTAAATCTTAAGGTTGATGGCAGATTAGATAGCGAATCAAGTACCTCTAGGCTCGTCGGATTTCGGGTGACGTGACCGTGAACTTGACGTACGCTACGTGACTTACGAGACCTACACGCGTGCGTGCGTCGGTATGTGTGCACGGGATAGAGATTTGGAAAACAATATTGGTGTAACCGTATAGCCATATTTTACTATGCGATTTTTTTATTCAACATGATTTAACCAAAGAGATTCCGCTTTGAAGGTCCACAAATGCTGCCACAGGCCACTTACCTGTGTATTTTCTGAAAGAGGGTCTCTTTCAGATAACTGTTGCTGTCAGGACTTTAGGTTTCGGCCTATGTCGATCAAACTCAACGGAGAGGTTCGATAATTTATGTAGATCAAAAGTGTCCGCGGGCCGAAGTTCGAGAAACGTACGGGTCGCCCGTTATTCAGGGCCAAAGTTTCGCTGTTCAGGGCTAAATTTTGGAAAAAAAAAGAAGAGAGATCGAAAGGATTTCGGTCCTCTGGCGTCTTTAACTTTCGGACCAGGCGGCTCAAACTTTCCAGGGAGTTTCATAATGGGATATACTTAGATCAAAAGGGTCCGCGGGCCGAAGTACGAGAAACGTATTGTTCGGCCGCTTTTTACGGCCAACATTCGCAAAAAGGTCGAAAAGAGTTCGCCTTGCTCAGGCGGATTCCGAAAGGAAATGTTTGGACAGAACATGGCCGGCTCGACCGGGATTTGAACCCAACACTTCTGGGTTGAGAGTCAGCCCCCTTAACCACTTGGTCTCCTGTTACACCATTTACTTGACCTACCTAATTAATAGAATAGACAATAGAATATACCCTGTTCATACAGCCAGCATAGGACTGAAAAGTCCCTTTACTGCACAATAAGCAATAATAGAGTGTGTGTGGTGTCAGAAATCGTCGAAATAAATAACACTCGAACGGATATTGGACTGTCAGGGAAGTTCACATGGAAGTCTTGGGTTTACGAATTTGTATGATTCGAGATGGCTCCAATCGCATATGATATTAACTACTGTTTTGTAAATTTATGCAGATACCATCAGGGTTTTACTATCTCGTTTAAACAATTTTTGCAGTCATTAACTTCAACGCTTAGTACCTGTAATAACAAATACAGAAAGCAATAAATCACGAGGGTTAATCCAAAATCGGCCTTGTATTTTTCTATTGGAGGATAATCGTGTATAATCCGCGGGGCTATTTAACCCTAATAATGATGATGAATAGACATATATTAGTTCTCCTATGAGGAAGTAGTCCAAACATTGACATTTATAAACGGGCTGTATTAGAACATTGTAGCTTTTTTAGGCGGGTATCTAATCTATAATTAATATCATATAATTTATTCTTTTCTGTACTAATGCTCTGACCGGAGTAGATATGCCTACGTTCTTACGTTAGCAATTCGCCTCCTATGAGGAAGTCGTCCAAACATTGACATTTATAAACGGGATGTATTAGAACATTGTAGCTTTTAGGCGGGTATCTATTCTATAATTAATATCATATAATTTATTCTTTTCTGTACTAATGCTCTGACCGGAGTAGATATGCCTACGTTCTTACGTTAGCAATTCGTCTTTTTCGTCGTATGATGAATACATCCATAGTAAGTCCATATTTACATACCTACCTATTAACTTTTGAAAATTACTTTATTGTCTTTATTTACCTACTTTCTATCCGAAATTTAAACTCTAAAAACAGACAGCACATACCTACCTAATTAAATTGATATTGAGATATAGACAATTTATTGCCGACAGCAATACACTTGGACATGTAAATTATTTACGAACTGTGTGTACGTGCCAAAACGAAGATATGTGAATAATTATGTAATATTTTTATAAGGATGAGACAGATTAACTTGATTTTTTTTTTTTTTTTTTTTTTTTTTTTTTCACTTTTTTTTTTTTTTTTTTTTTTTATATTTTTAAAATTTTATTTCTCGCTCTTCCGATCTTGACAATTTTTGATGTTTGGTTATACTTTATACATTTAGAACATTATATCTAGCGTTAGATTATCTTTAAAATAGCCTAAAGTGCAGTATCGGTACCTACGTGATTTTGCCTTCATAACTCCGTGTTTTATCATAATAGAGACATATGTAGGTACTAAGTATAGTAGATATCTACCAAATACTTGATAATTAGGTACATTACCAACCTTTCGGTAATAATGCTCGTCCAAATTAATTTCTAATAATAATCAAAGTGTAGGTGATAATAACAATAATGAATTGTGCGCAAGATTTATTCTCTTCAAAAATGCCGAATTAGCCCTCGCGGGGCCCTTCAAAATGTAGCGCGGGACTCGAAGCATTTGCCCTATTTGCCCTTGCCCATCAAGCAATATGGTTAACCCGGCCCTGCTTTTTAAGAACTTTTAACTGTCAATGACAATTATATTATTTATTGTACCTAGATGCACGTCACATGTTCCGTATAATATTCACCATCACTATTAGTAATCCTTTGGGGTCTGCTTTATGCATTGCACTAATTTATTTTTCATGTCTTTAGGATTTTATTGGTGTGACCAACAGAACTGATTATCTTGTTACCTTTACCTATAACAAAGTTCTAGGTAGGTACTTTAGATTATTGGCTAATTTCAAGAATTGACCTTTACCTCGAATTCGCACCTATGTACTTGAGTATGTAGTCTATGTAGGTACCTACCTATCAAGCATGTGCATTGCACTAATTTATTTTTCATGTCTTTAGGATTTTATTGGTGTGACCAACAGAACTGATTATCTTGTTACCTTTACCTATAACAAAGTTCTAGGTAGGTACTTTAGATTATTGGCTAATTTCAAGAATTGACCTTTACCTCGAATTCGTACCTATGTACTTGAGTATGTAGTCTATGTAGGTACCTACCTATCAAGCATGTGTCATGAATTTCCTGACTTTGGTTCCTTTTGTTGTCTGTCCAATAGAAGGTAACACTATTTGATAGCTCAGCTATAATTGAACCCGCAAGTTCTTCATAACTGAGCGAGCGCCTCACGTATTCGGAAACCCCATCAGGAAGGTACTTACCTGGTTGACTCAACCCAAATTGTTCTACTCGTCATTTTCATTGGTCTATTCATAAGGAGCTTAATTTTAGAGTTAATAGCTCAGCTATAGTTGAACCCGCAACTTCTTCATAACTGAGCGAGCGCCTCACGTATTCGGAAACCCCATTAGGAAGGTACTTACCTGGTTGACTCAACCCAAATTGTTCTGCTCGTCATTTTCATTGGTCTATTCATAAGGAGCTTAATTTTAGAGTTCTGATCTCGGATAGAAACTCCTTTATTCGACATTGATATCATGGGCTTGATGTGTCTGTACATTGTACCCACACTTTGGTTTCTCCCAAGGCTGAACGCAAAACTTCATGTTCATGCAACCAGTAGGAACTAGGAGTCTTTCAGGCTGACTACTGTTGAGGTTCTGGATAAGAGAAGAAAGAAATTTCGTGTTAACACAAAGAGTTCAAGATAATCGCTTACTAGATTTTCATTTTTTCATTAGATACAATGATACATAATCCAATTCCAAGATGAAATCTTTTGTGTAGAGCATATTGCATATCTATAAATTATACAAGGCGTTCATAGGAACGGTAATCTTATTTCTTTTGCATGTTACTGAACATAACATATGTAATAATAGAAAGTAATAATACCTACGAGTATTAATTGAGCTGTAGTTTTTTTTTTTTTTTTTTTACAACTTGAAATGGTCTTCAAAAGATTTATTTATCTGAAAATCAATTTGGGACTTTAACAGACTACTTTTAGCACTCTCTGACTTACAGTTGAGAAGTTGCGGGTTCGATTCTCCACGGTGTCAACAAATTTCCCTTTTATTTGTGAACCATTAACAAGTAAGCATGTGAATAGTTGATCCCATGGGATTTTTCACGCCGAATCTAATGGTGAAACTTTTAGAACTGTCCGACTTACTGTTGAGAAGTTTAATGTAATAGAAAGTCGTGTGATGTTCACACCAGATTTTTTAAAATGAATTTATACAAGATTATAATTAATCCTAAACAGGGATGAAAAAAAAGTGTATACAGAGTGGTCAACAACAAATACACTTCATTGAAAATAATATTAATTACCTATGCTATACAAGTAAGTATACATAGTAACTTTTGGTTCATTGAACACTCCAATATGAAATGACAAAAGTATCAATCAGCAAGGCCCAAAGTTTGAAGTTTTTGGGCTGTGCACAGTACCAAATCAAGTTTAGATTCTGGTTTGAGCAGATCATAGGTGGAATATTTCAAAGATTCTTCATATGCATATTGAATACTAGTATCAAATAGCATGACTTTACTTTCTGCTAGAGCCTTGATAACATTGTTTAATCTAGTAATGGTTTCTCTATCAGAGAGCTTGACAACTTCCATGTTTTGAATGAACCCACCACTTTTATTTTCATCAATAGCTGATACCCAAACATAACCATTACATCCCAATATTACTTGTGCACCACATGCTAAATTGCAAAAATGGGATTTACTTCTTCTTATTAATGAAGGTGGCACTGTTAATAGAATTCCTTGGCCTAATTTTCCATACTTTAGACTTCTTGTGTGTAGTGTTAAGGAACCTTCAGTTGAGATCTGATGTATTTCTGCACTTATAAGGTCACCTTCTTTGAGAAACTCTCTCATCATTTCTTCATCTTGAACACTGCGTCTTCTTTGTTCACCTCCAGGTAGATTTACAGATGTTAGGTGTAGTGCTGATTCCAATATACTGTTTGTGTCAACAACCCATTTTTGTGATTGCAGACCTGTAACTCTGCCCACTACAACTTCACCAATCTCTCCAATGTACCTGCTATTCATTGCTCGCACTGATACTAACTGATTGACTTTCTCAACTACTCCTCCAACAGAAGCTTTGATCTCTTCATCATCAGGGAATGTACCATGACCTGTCATGTATCCTTCTAAATATTCTACTGTTTCTCCTGGTGTCAATATAGGATCAGTGAATTCATGAATTTCAATCAGAGGATCAATCCTGTCCGATGCCAGCATGATCTCAATGACTGGTTTATCTTTCTCCTCTGCCATTTTGATGGTACAATTGACAGGGTGTGAAATAACAAGTTACTTTAACTTAAGAGGATTAATTGCACACAAAAAAGGAAGAAAAACCTCTTGAAAAAGAAATAAATCACGGGCTCCGGTGGTTTTTTACTTCAACATTTTCCGATTTTCAGTATTTTACATTTTGGTGGTACAATCGACAGGGGGTGAAATAACAAACTACTTTAACTTAAGAGAATAAATTGCACACAAAAAAAGGAAGAAAAACCTCTTGAAAAAGAAATAAATCACGGGCTCCGGTGGTTTTTTACTTCAACATTTTCCGATTTTCACTATTTTTCACGCGGTTTGTTTACAAAATCACTTTTTAAATATTTCGCGCTCAGACCGTCAAGTACATAAAATTTTTGTACTCTTTTTTTTCAGGGTCTTTTTTATGGCTAGGTCCGCTAAGCTGTGTCGGAGATTTTTTTTTTTTTTTTTTAGAGTTTTAAAAGAAATGTGAAAGAGGGTCTCTTTCAGATAACTGTTGCTGTCAGGACTTTAGGTTTCGGCCTATGTCGATCAAACTCAACGGAGAGGTTCGATAATTTATGTAGATCAAAAGTGTCCGCGGGCCGAAGTTCGAGAAACGTACGGGTCGCCCGTTATTCAGGGCCAAAGTTTCGCTGTTCAGGGCTAAATTTTGGAAAAAAAAAGAAGAGAGATCGAAAGGATTTCGGTCCTCTGGCGTCTTTAACTTTCGGACCAGGCGGCTCAAACTTTCCAGGGAGTTTCATAATGGGATATACTTAGATCAAAAGGGTCCGCGGGCCGAAGTACGAGAAACGTATTGTTCGGCCGCTTTTTACGGCCAACATTCGCAAAAAGGTCGAAAAGAGTTCGCCTTGCTCAGGCGGATTCCGAAAGGAAATGTTTGGACAGAACATGGCCGGCTCGACCGGGATTCGAACACAACACTTCTGGGTTGAGAGTCAACCCCCTTAACCACTTGGTCTCCTGTTACACCATTTACTTGACCTACCTAATTAATAGAATAGACAATAGAACATACCCTGTTCATACAGCCAGCATAGGACTGAAAAGTCCCTTTACTGCACAATAAGCAATAATAGAGTGTGTGTGGTGTCAGAAATCGACCTTGCTCAGGCGGATCCGAAAGGAAATGTTTGGACAGAACATGGCCGGCTCGACCGGGATTTGAACCCAACACTTCTGGGTTGAGAGTCAGCCCCCTTAACCACTTGGTCTCCTGTTACACCATTTACTTGACCTACCTAATTAATAGAATAGACAATAGAATATACCCTGTTCATACAGCCAGCATAGGACTGAAAAGTCCCTTTACTGCACAATAAGCAATAATAGAGTGTGTGTGGTGTCAGAAATCGTCGAAATAAATAACACTCGAACGGATATTGGACTGTCAGGGAAGTTCACATGGAAGTCTTGTTTACGAATATTTGTATGATTCGAGATGGCTCCAATCGCATATGATATTAACTACTGTTTTGTAAATTTATGCAGATACCATCAGGGTTTTACTATCGTATTTTTCACGCGGTTTGTTTACAAAATCACTTTTTAAATATTCCGCGCTCAGACCGTCGAGTACATAAAATTTTTGTACTTTTTTTTTCAGGGTCTTTTTTATGGCTAGGTCCGCTAAAGGCCGCTAAGCTGTGTCGGAGATTTTTTTTTTACAGTTTTAAAAGTAATGGAAGATCTTTTAATTTTGTAGAGTATAAAAGATTTCAATACCAATAAATTCATTTTTGCACACTACCTAGGTAATTATTTTAGGGTTGCTAAATTTTCACCACTTCTTTCAGGAAGGTGCGAATGTCGTTTCGTGTAAACGGTCCTTAGATCCCATAGCCCCCAAATCTCGGCCCTGTTTCTCAATCGATTGTTTTCGTGAATGGAGGTGGAACCCTTCGCATCTGTTCTGTTCCCTCTCCTCTCGTCTCGTTTCGTTTGTAAAATTTTCAGTTGAAAAAATAAAAAAAATCAGTTAATTTGATATCGTTGGGTTTAAATGACGAGCTGTGTGTTTTATTGCTAAATTTAATTAATTTAACTGCTACTTAATCTTGATATTTTTTTTTAATAAATCATTCAGGTTTTTGTGTTGAAATTTTCCCGGTTAGACCAGGAGAGAGTGGTGCTTTTCTAGTGACTTTTTTTTCTTTCTCGATAATCAATTACTTTTTTCACAATGTCAAATAATACTCCTCTTAAAAAAGTGCCAATCCACTTGCAAAGTTCTCAAAATCGACTTTTAATTAAGAACGGTAAAGTTGTTAATGCGGACAAAATATCTGACCTAGATATTTACATTGAAAATGGCGTTATTCAACAGTTAGGGAGAAATCTTATAGTTCCAGGGGGTGTCAGGGTGATTGATGCAGCAGGCTCATATGTTATCCCTGGTGGAATAGATCCCCATACTCATTTTGAACTGGAACTTATGGGAGCCACATCTGTTGATGATTTCTATCATGGTACCAAGGCAGCAGTAGCTGGAGGTACCACAACCATCATTGATTTTGCCTTACCACGTAAAGGAGAATCACTTATCAAAACATATGAAAGTTGGAGACAGAAAGCAGATGAGAAAGTTTGTTGTGATTATGCTTTGCATGTGGGTATAACTTGGTGGTCAGACCAAGTCCAACAGGAGATGGCTGAACTATGTGAAAAACATGGTGTCAATTCCTTCAAAACATTCATGGCTTATAAAGGTCTTTACATGCTCTCAGATGGAGAACTTTATGATGCTTTTTCAGCCATCAAAAACCTTGGTGCTATTGCAATGGTACATGCTGAGAATGGGGAAATTATTGATAAGAATACCCAGAAACTACTAGCAGCTGGAATCAAAGGTCCAGAAGGCCATCAGTTATCTCGTCCTGAAGAAGTTGAGGCAGAAGCAGTGACAAGAGCATGTACCATAGCAAATCAAGTTGATTGTCCACTTTATGTTGTACATATCATGAGTAAAGCTGCTGGAGATGCAATGGCCTACAAAAGGAAAGAATTAATGAAGAAGGGAAAGCATTGTACTTTGTATGGTGAAACTCTTGCTGCAGCTGTTGGTACTCATGCTAATCAAATCCCTTGTACTTGGCATGACCAAGCTGCACATGTGCTAAGTCCTCCACTAAGACCAGATGAGACTACTCCCACTCATTTGTTAACCCTCCTCAATGAAAATGCTCTACAGACAACTGGTAGTGATAATTGTACATTTAACAAAAATCAAAAAGAGTTGGGTAAAGATTCATTCACTCATATTCCAAATGGTGTCAATGGTGTACAAGACAGACTATCTGTTATCTGGGAAAAAGGAGTTGTCCCAGGCATTTTGTCACCAGAGAAATTTGTTGCTGTTACTAGTACAAATGCAGCAAAGATCTTCAACCTTTATCCTAAAAAAGGTGTTATTGCTGAAGGTTCAGATGCTGATATTGTTGTATGGAATTACAAAGCCAAGCGTACAATCTCTGCCAAGACACATGCCCATGCATGTGATTACAACATATTTGAAGGTCTTGTATGTCATGGAGTTCCCGAGTATGTTATTGTGGGAGGCCGGGTTTGTGTTGATGAAGGAAATCTACGAGTTGCCCAAGGACAGGGCAACTACTTACCAACCCATACAAATCCACCTTTTGTATATGAAGGACAAACACCAGAAGTTGACATTGATCATAAAGAAAATCATGAGGTGATTGAGGAGATCAGAGAAAAGTTACATGGACTAACACCCAATAATAATCACAAGATATCTGCTCCCCGATCTCCATCATACAGCTCAACCTCCAGTGTATATGGTGATGCAGATTATGGACATAACCAGATACACACAGGCAAAGGCATGAGGCCAGAAGGCCAGAGAGATCTACAAAGTTCATCCATGTCTGTGTGTGGGGAAATTGAAGATGCAGGACATAGATCAAGTATCCGAGTACGCAACCCTCCCGGAGGAAAATCTTCTGGGTTTTGGTAGATTCAAGACTTAGGTGAGTGATACCAAGTTTTTTCCCTCCTCCTCTTGTGTTCTTTTTCTACACCTCAACTTCCCCCACCCAATCAATATGTGTATCTTACTGTAGATATACCTAACCCATTCTTGTGCAGGTAAGTAGGAACCTAAAAAAATAAATTTCAAGCTCCAAAATCCATGTGAATAGAAAGCTGTAGAGCCACATGTTTCAAGCAAGATAAGAGAAAAGTATCTATTCATATATTTCCTAGACTTGTAAAATTTATAACTTAACTATTGTCAATCATGAAATATTTCCAAAACTGTTTGAATAACATTTCTTCACTGACTTTCTATTATTTGATCATGATGTTTAGACTGTAGCCGTAAGTACTTAAGTAGATACCTACTATGCATTGAAAATTGATTGAAACACTCTGTATTCTAGTCATTTGGTTTTGCTTTGGTAGACTGACTGTCATGGTATGATAGGTTTGATCTAAAAATCAGAAAGTGTAAAAATGACCACTCCAAGAATAGGTAGTGAAGCAGTTAACATTTCAGTCTCTTTCTTTGCCCAGGTACCTAACTTCGCAGAACAATAAAATTGATCTTCCTAGTTAAGTAAGTACCTACCTATTTCTCCCTCTCCTCTCTCCTTTCCTTTTTTTAGTAGATAACTAGATACCTAGCTAGGTACTTCGAAAAATTGAGTCAAATCTATTCAAACATTTCTGAGCTTATAGACCTACGTCTTTTCAAGCAAGACCTACTTTCAGGTCACGTTTTTGTATACCTCATCTAAGTACCTACCTACCTGATACGACAGTTCGGCAAGCACCTACTGTTACTTTGGAGCCCTAGCCCTACTCAATGGACTGGTAGTCTAGGTTCTGTTTTTGTACGGAACTCCATTTCCTCCCACCTTTCCATCAAATATTTAATCACATGTCGCTGATTAGGCTTGGAGTGTATTGTTTTGCTTATGCGATACTGAATCCTTTGACTCATCAAGGTCGGAATAATTAATTTGATTAGCAGTTGTTGATTGAACGGTGTGGATATTTCACGAGAGAGAGTCTTATCTCAATACCTATTTAGATATCGCGTTTGTATAAATGTTCTCATTTGATGTGACCGTTATTCGATTCGATTGATACTAAAGAATTCAATTCCCTCTCAATTGATACTTTGGTAAAACAATTTTCTCTCGATTGATTGATTATACTTTTACAAAGCAATTCCCTTGCTGTCGTATTTTTTGCTGGGCAAGTGAGTTTCGTGTCCACCAATCGCTGTTTTTTCTCCATCTTACGCCCCCCAATATCAGATATTTATCTCACCTTTCCTGTCTACAAGTGGTCCTCGTTTCATCACAAGGTTGAGCACCACTACTCTCTACTTTCATGATTTTACTACCAGGTATCTACCATGCCGGTATTGGCACTTTGTCTTTACACATTTACTCTACGTTACGGTCGTACCTGTACTCTGTGTGTACTAGTTGTCTACAGTGTTGATATACTTAGTGCTGAGTTAATGAGTACGTAGGTACGAGTAGATACTAGTGTTAGTATAGGTAGTGAGTGCTGAGTAAATGAATATAATGCTAGTACGTACATACATACGACATACGACATAGGTACGAGTGTTGCTATATTTTGCATGTCAGTAAACCTACTGAAAGATTTATGTGTAAAATTGTATAAGGTGGTAGAAATACTCATCAGATGCGGTGAACCACGAGGTCTGTCACATCATTTCAAGTTTCTCTGACGTTGTGTGGTTACCACAGGTTTTGAGATCAGGAGGTACTGGGTTTGATTCTTGATATGGAGGTCCTTTTGGGTTTGATTCTTGATCCCGAGATCCAGTCCCATTCTAGTCAGACTGGGAAAACCTACTCGAAAACAGAGTTGTCCTTATGCTGTGAATGACAGTTGGGGCATGAAGTGCTTTGTTCAGAGAGATAATGTTAAGTAACACTTGCGAGATATGGCGAAGACCAAAATACCAAACTTGTTTTGGTGGTCCTGCGTATGTGATACAATGGTAACCGTTGTGTTTCGGTTTTGGTTGTTTTGGCCTGTGTGGTGATATTTAGGTCATTTCGAAGAACATGGAGTATTCATTATAGTGTTATGTTTCCATGTTTCTGGCATGGATGAGATTGTTTTATCCGAGATGAAAAATTAGAGTGAATCTGATTGGTGGATCTAGGACGCATTCGTTCTACTGAAAACACGCTAGGCTAAACTCTTAGAGGAGGGAAAGGAGTAGATTTTCTCTCGCATCCTTGTCGTTGCATTCTCGTAGTGAATCTCTTTAAGGTCCCTCGACAGTAAGTTATCGACTCTCATATCTAATGAATCTTCTTTTTAAGTAAGGCCTTTTGGCATAATCATTTTAAACACACCTGTGTAATCTGTGTATTCCTTCCTAAATCAATCACCGTCTGAAGAATAGTGATTCATCTTCTTACACTACTTAAAGACGGTATTTGTGATCAAAATGCCCTCCTTCCAGTCCTTCCTATCCCTTTTGAGGTAATAGGGAATACGTTTCCCTGTTTGAAGATTTTCAAGTAAAATAACTCTGCTAGAAACCTAGGAAGGAAAACAAAAACACTTATCGACTTTATGTCAATTTGGGTATGTCTCATATTTGACTCCACGCCGTAGGTTTGTGTTGTGTATTCTGACCTTTTTTTTTCTGATGTAAAATCTCTTCTTTTCTATCTTATTTCAGATCTGCCAGAGAAAGTTATGGTTGAGGTAATATGGAATACGTTTCCCTGTTTGAAGATTTTCAAGTTAAATATAACTCTGCTAGAAACCTAGGAAGGAAAACAAAAACACTTATCGACTTTATGTCAATTTGGGTATGTCTCATATTTGACTCTACACCTCTCCTTTATCAAGTAAGTACCTATTAAGGGGTAGTAGGGTTGGGACATCGAGACGAAAACATCGATGTTCGATACATCGATGTTTTTAAACTTCGATATATCGAGTATCCGATGTATCCACGCCTTTCCCTTATCAAGTACTAAGGGTAGGTATACTCAATACTTATTGTATAGGTCTGAACTATTTCCCTAGGTATTTTGTTATTTTCTCAGTACCAGAGGGTGAAAAGCACGAAATTTTACCTGACGTTTTTAGAATAAAGCCTGATGTCAAGGGAAAATACACCAGACAGACAGGAGGGGGTTCGTCGATATGCAACCTGGTAGACGTAAACGTTATGCCGTTTTATTGTGACGAGCTTCAGGATTGTTTCTTTTGAAAAGGGGGCCAGGCTGTCTACCCCATAAAAATCCTTATAACAACTTGGTCTGACAGTAATAATAATTCAAATAGCAAAAATGAGCGCTTGGAAAATGAAAATGAGGCACACAGAAAATATGCACCCTGCATGCTTGCAAACCATTGATAATAAATAATTAGGGATGGGTAAATATTGAGTGAATCGATTCAAAGAGTTGAATATTTCAAAAGAATCGTGAATCGCGATTCTTAAATTCAAAGAATTATACTCCCAGACAGAATAAGAAACTCATGGGTAATCCCATTTGGAAGCAACCCATATGGGGGGGAGATTACTGTGAGAACATGTGGAGGTGAGTTAATTTGTGTTGTTTGATTAGCATTTTCTGTAATACTGGAAACTGAAAGAGAGATGTAAGTAGTATGTACTAGTGTAGAAATACAGGTTGTTGTTGTTGTTATTGTTGTGTTAGCATCTTTCATCAACTTCATCCGCCATTTTCAAGTCAAGGAAACGCGTCGCGCCGCCTCCATTGGATTTGTTCATTTTGTCCAGAGTGAAGTGAAGTCTAGGTTGGTTGGTATTTCCGCACATAGGAATAGGAATTTGACGTCATGTGGCCCGGTATCTATTGCACTTCGGACATCGACTAAATCATCGACTAACCACTTTCCGTTTTTTGGATCAAGGGGCAGCCCATCCCAGAAATGTTGGTACTTGTACATGGTTGCCCAGTAAAACCAGGCCAGAAATAAGTTGAGGCAGCTGTTCAATGGAAGATTGGAAGGAAAATTCGTATGATTAATTATTTTTTAGGGTTTCATTCTCTTTTTTTCTCGTTCTCTGCTTTCATTAGGTTTCCTTTTTCGCTTTCATTAAGAAAGCGGAAAAAATGAAGATGAAAAGTTCAAAATTTCAGCATTAAAATAATAATAATAATAATAATAATAATCAGTACTGGCATGGCAAGGAAGTGCGTTACCACTGGACCAACCGTGCCCCTTTCAATTACATTCCCATTTGTCCGTCGATTACATTCCTTTCCTTGCTATAGGATAAGGAAAGTAAAAATCTCTGTTCATATAGCACAGCATTGTTAAAACTGTCAACCTAGATATTGAATTCGATGTAATCAGTGGATGTGCCA
The DNA here is from genome assembly GCF_000475195.1 of Diaphorina citri. Classification (NCBI taxonomy): domain Eukaryota; kingdom Metazoa; phylum Arthropoda; class Insecta; order Hemiptera; family Psyllidae; genus Diaphorina; species Diaphorina citri. Next base: position 108,825 of record NW_007377880.1, read on the forward strand.
ATTCTTCCATTGTGCACATTCTATTTATGCTTGCTATTACCTTCTCTTGAATTTTCTTTCCAATATCCTTTTCATTAATCCATTAATGCCTTTCGACGAGTTTTTCCTCTCAAATCTTTATTTGGAAACTTTATGTTTTCCTCTTTTTTTTTCTTCCTGTCTACCTTCCCCTCCTCCTTCTCTCTTTCTCCTTTGCTCTTTTCCAACTTGGCTGTCCTTTATTCTATTTATTTGAACAGAACGAGGAAGAGAGGGAGGAAAAAACTGTCCTTTTCATTTCCCTGGAAATACTCTGCTATGCTTTGCACGTAGGAACATTAAAAAAAGAGGAAGAGATTTGCCTCTCTACTTTATCGACAGAAGGAATATCTCGTACCTACCTAATCCAGAACGCCATCATGTGGAATACATTTTCCAAACGTAATTATGTATCAAGACTTCTCTAACAAAAAAGCATGTGAGGGAAAAAGTAAAAGCCGTGTAAAAAAAAAAGACGCTTTGCTCTCCTAATGGAAAAGATGAACGTTAGACAGATCTTGAGTAGGAATAGGAGGGAGGGAGACAACTGGGAATGAGATGAAAAGGTTTAGAGGGGAGGAAAATGGGACAGGAGTGGGACGAAAGGGAGAGAGTGGGATCGGGAGTTAGGAGGGAAATAAAGGAGAAAAAGACAGTCGGGTGGGACAGAGGAAAAGAGTTGCTTATCTGTAGGGAACATATTCTGTCTCAATTATTATAAAAAGCTAATGTGTCCCCTCTCATCCTTCTCCTCCCCAAATGTATATGAAATGTGTGAAAATTTCAGACCTGCTAGAAGAAAGGAAGAGGGAGAGGGTTTAGGAGACGATATTGAGGAGTGGAAATGGGAGGGAGAGAGTGTTATATTTGAAAATGATAACATTTTTGACTTGACGGGGGTTCTATTCATATTTTACTGGTGTGGGATGTCGTGCGGGTTACATTTGACAATTTGCTGGAAAAATAATATTAAGGCTTTTTTTTACTTCCCAACACAACGGGGTTAAATCTAGGTTACTTGATGTGTGGGTAAATGGAAAGGCATTTCTTACTCCGAGACGTTAGATATTCGGCAGTCTTCCTTAGGTATAGTCCCAGCTGTGAATTAAAGTACCTACCCAATTTACATCAGTTGGATAAAGAAGCACTTTTGTATTATTTACTCGTTACCCATACCCATACAGCATACATACAATATTTTAACACCAACCAGTCAACGTTAAAGAGACAGAAAAGAAACCAAGATGCTATGGAAATACCGGGATAAAGTGTAGTTATGTACAGTAAGACATCCCAGTAACCTCATTTGTAAATAAAAGACCGTTCAGATTTACACAACATACGAGTACAATAGTACATACCTACCTCTATAACTTTTTTTGTTTTTTTTTTTTTTGTTTTTTAAGATGAGTGTTTCACCGCCGTTTTTATTTCGTAGCGATGAAACAACTGCTACATTGGACGCTTGTGGTCTGTGTCGTAGCATGCCCATCCCGTAGTATGCCTCTCATCAGATGGGCGAGAAGAGACACAATACTTCCCATTTAGGTGCTGGCTTGTGTTCTGTCTGCCATTAGGGATTTGTATTTGAATTTTTTTTAAAGTCCTTCGAATAAAATGGTCTCGATTTTCTTTTTGATTTGTGACTTTGTTGTGGTTGTTTTCAACGAAATAAATAATAAGCTAACAAATATATCAAAGCAGCTAAACATAGTACCTATGTTCAGAATGATTTGAAATACCAATTTTACGCAACTGAACAAACAATACTCGTAAGTACCTATGTAGAAAATAACTAATTTATATTCATATGAATAAACTACATCATTATACTCGTAAGCACACCATTTCTTGCTGACAAAACAAAGATAAGCATTAATATTAATCTTCTGAATGGAAATATTCTTGAGTACATATTAGATATCCTCATTATTCAAGAAGTAATGTATAAAGTAGATATAATAGGGTCTATTGTTTGCTTTCCAAGTTCTAGTATTGTGATCCAAACACAAGTAGAATCTTCTTAAATTTGGAATAGGTACCTAGGTCTCTGTTCTGTGTATTTGTCAGTAGATATAGGTCTATTCTATAGGTAATGTGGGGAAACTTTAGTAGTGTATCATTTTGTTAGTGGGTAATCGGTAAGTTTTGGAATGGTGAATCTTTACCAGGAAAATGTTTACAAGAAACTTTAGCTGAATGCTTTTCAAACTGCTCAAATTTTTGAACGAAATTCCAATTCATGAATTCTGAAAATCCAATCTATTTTTTTTTTTTTTTTTTTTTTTTTTTTGGGGTTAAAAATTGGACATCAGGGGATCCCAAAACGGATATTTCCAACCATTTCCCGATTTTGAAAATTTGGACCGATTGCAATACTTTCATTACTAGTATAGCTCCGCTATACTGTAGTAATAGAAAGTAAAAAAGCATTTTCCTGATGCGCTTCTGTTCTACCATGGAACTGAGAGATAAGGATGTGAAAATATTTCTCTGTTTTGCTGTAAACATTGTTGGGTTTGTTGGGAAGAGAGTTTGTTGTGATAGTATGTCTATTAAGGTGTGTCCACACGTAGTTGATCAATGTTAACTGAACCGTCCACACTGCCTCGACAACATAGATTCACCTCGTCGATCGACGGCCGGTCGACTATATTTAAACACCCCTTTCGAGAGAGAGAGGGTTGTGGTGAAGTTTCTGGTGTCCGATGCTTACTGTCATGTTTAGTTTACTCTGCTTGTTTATGTTATTTCTCATTTCAAAGTTCAATTTTATTCCCGGATCTTCCCCTGTTAATATGCTTTGAACTCTAAGCACAGGAGAACTTTGAGGAATTAGGAATGCAGATTGAAAAGTATGGAGAAATAGAGCCCAGCTTTCAGGTACCTAATTCATATTTCTGAGTATATTTTCTTGTCAAGCACGACTCCATGCTTTTATTTTACAGATAGGAGATAGACAGGTATTAACATTACGGTCTGAAAACAAGAAATAAAAGTGAAACGTGCATTTCACCTCGATTCCTGTGAGTCAGGTAGTAAAACCTAATGGAGCTAAGGAGATGACTACCAGACTCCAGATGTGTCATTGCCAATATGAGGGAAATAGTCGAGCAGAATGGGAGTTCTGGATGGATATGGATATTGCAAAAAGGATTGAACAACGAGTAGTTAAGTTTTATTTATTCCTCAATATCCTACCAATAAGAAGAGCTCTGAGAAAAGAGACTCACCCGAGCGCAAACTTAAAACCGAGCTCAGTCGAGCTGATCGGAAAAGTTTTTTTGGCTTTATGGTTCTCTGGACAAAATTTGGACCACCACTTTCGTGTTCCTGGTAGAAAAACCTTTAATTTGATATATTATAGGTCGACCAAGTTTGGATAAGTCCTTCTATGGGGACAGACAGACACCGAAGCGAACCACCTACTCGTATTCCATCGATGTATCCAAGGAGGTAGGTAGTAGGTACCCACATACCTGAAACCTGAAGAGACATAGCTTGCATTTTCACCTGAAACCTGAAGGGACATACATAGCTTCCATTTTCAAAATTTCATGCTATTTCAACTTTTCAAACTTCTTCAATTCTCCATTTCTCTCTCTCTCCCTCCCTCCCTCTCTCTCTCTCTTTTCTTTTTCTCTCCTCTCTCTCTCTCAGTCCTTCCCCTTTTTCTTCTCTCTTCATCCTTCCCCTCCCTCCATTTCTGTTATACAAATTTCACCAAATTAGTTTCCGCTCATTTGAGTTTGCAATCAAATTAGACGTGCCTATTGGGGCCACCTGCACTTGTATTTTGAGACCTAATCAAATTTAAAATTTCTACGCACCGCAATAAACATCATATTTCACGACAAGAGCACAAAATTTTGCTATGGAATCATACAATAGGTACGGTAAAAAGAAAAAAAAAGTCGGTGAAAATATAATTGAGTGTAAAAAGGGGATTAGTTCACTTTTTTATAATGGCCCCTAGAGGCCTTAGGCCTAAACCGAATTTGAAATTTTTCAATAGAAAATGACCTGAAAGAAGTCCTTGAGAATATCTATTTATTTAATTTCTTTTAGTCCACTAGTTTCCATCCAGAACAGTTTTTGTCTCTCCTGAAAAATTACATTCTTGGACTAATCCCCGTTTTACAATCATCGATTCACATTATCCTGTATCGTTCCATTTGTTCAACGGGTCGATTCACAAGGCCTCTAAACCACACTCAGTCCAGGTATTTTTTCTCGTCTTCAATTCTATCGAGATCTTCTCCTCTTCTTCTTACATCAGCACTAATCATATCTCTATATCTAGTATTACAGAGGTAATAAAACACCTTAACAAGTAAAGGAAATAGGGAAATGGAAGATTGCCTAGCATTGTACCATTTTCCAACATTACCACCTGAAAATTTGCAAAATAGAAACTGTCCGGACTTAAGTGCACACTAGTGTATTTTGTACGCTTATACCCATCGCATAATTTATTGGGTTTCTCTTTAGGCCTGGCAGGCTTCAACGTAATTTAAAGTTTGTGCTTTCAACGTAGGTATAATAAAGGTACGGATAGGTAGTAGATACCTTATATTAATATAGACGTACAAGTAAAATAAAGGAATAAATTAGATATCGTAGGTTTTAATGCTAGAGTTGTTCTCCAGAGTTTGTACCTTTTTTAATAGAAAAATTGGCATGCGATGCGTAACCCTTTCTACTGGTGACATTCTTAAATAGGCTCCCCAATAAAGTGTCATCAAACTTCTTAAGAGGCTGGGTAGGTGTAGGTACTGCAAATTTGTGAACTAGCTTAATTAAAGCCCGTTCCCGCCAGCCTAGTTAGCTTAGTTGGTAGTGCGTCTGCCTTGTAAGCGCTAGGCGGCGGGTTCGATTCCCGCCCGGGGCGGATTTTATCCTGATGGGATAATGTTCGTTCTCGGAACGGCTGAAGTAACACTATATTTGTTGCGTAAATCTCCTTCATTGTGTTACATAAATCAGAATGAATTATGTTATCATTATCATCTTCTAAATTTATATCATAAAAAATCCAAGTCGGCCTTGAAAAAAGTTGAAAGTTTTTGTTACTTTCTTTTTTATTGCTTTTAGTTTTCGCGCCTTCGCGCTTGTTTTTTGCTCGTTTTCCGAGTTTTAGCCGAAAAGTTTTACGATGAGTTTTTTATATGTTTCTGCCCACATGTGTGTTTTCAGTTTTACTATCTGTTATAGTAAATATTAATTTCTTTACTCCGTTATCAGGGAACGCGCTTGCTTGCCATACAGAAGGTCCCGGGTTCGAATCCCACCATCGACAAAAATTTGTACTTGTTTTTCGATTGCAAATATTTCGACGGGTTACTTTCTGGTGTTCTCGTGTTGACCCAGCACCTAAATGGGAAGTATTGTGTCTCTTCTCGCCCATCTGATGAGAGGCATACTACGGGATGGGCATGCTACGACACAGACCACAAGCGTCCAATGTAGCAGTTGTTTCATCGCTACGAAAAAAAAACGGGGGGGAAACACTCATCTTTAAAAAAAAAAAAAAAAAAAAAAAAAAAAAAAAAACAAAAAAAAACACTCATCTTTTAAAACCCAACTAGTCAAGGGGTGTAATACTCGCTACCGACGCTTAGACCGTTGGAACGTGTGTGGCGGGAAAAGCCCGAGACCTGGGACCTGAGTTTGTCACACGGTCTGAACGTAAATGGCTGGCCTAAGGGATTTGATTCTTGTTATCAGACACTTGCTGTATCTTCATTAGTTCATAAAATAGTAATAGTAACAATACTCGTAGTAATTAAGGAACAAAAAGGAGAGTTCCCATTTCAGTTCTTTGTTATTATTTCTCTTCCATTATAATTAATTCCTTGTTAGTTCTCTTGTTGTCTTTCATTATATCATCAAGGTATTAAAAGCTCTCCTATGTTTCATGTTGCAGACCATTCTTTGTCAATAAAAGGGCAATCTTGAGCTCTTAAATTCTCTTCCCCACCCCAAAAAAATAAACGCTTTCATTTCAGCTTTTTTTACGTGATAAAATATTTAGTGCTTTGTAATAAAACTCTTTCGTTCGTTTCGGCTAAAGGTTTGAACAGCTAAAAAACTGACTTCAGTTTATGAGAAAAAGACACAACTGGAAATTTTAGTTTGTTTCTCTCTCTCTCTCCTCTTTCTCTCTCTCTCTCTCTCTCTCTCTCTCTCTCTCTCTCTCTCTCTCGCTTCCATTTTCAAAATTTCATGCTATTTCAACTTTTCAAACTTCTTCAATTCTCCATTTCTCTCTCTCTCTCTCTTCTGTTTCTCTCTGTTTTTCTCTCCTCTCTCTCTCTCAGTCCTTCCCCTTTTTCTTCTCTCTTCATCCCTCCCCTCCCTCCATTTCTATTATACAAATTTTACCAAATTAGTTTCCGCTCATTTGAGTTTGCAATCAAATTAGACGTGCCTATTGGGGCCACCTGCACTTGTATTTTGAGACCTAATCAAATTTAAAATTTCTACGCACCGCATTAAACATCATATTTCACGACAAGAGCACAAAGTTTTGCTATGGCATCATACAAATAGGTACGGTTAAAAAGAAAAAAAAGTCGGTGAGATTTTAATTGAGTGTAAAAAGGGGATTAGTCCACTATTTATAATGGCCCCTAGAGGCCTTATGCCTAAACCGAATTTGAATTTTTTTAATAGAAAACGACCTGAAAGAAGTCCTTGAGAATGTATATTTATTTAATTTATTTTAGTCCACTAGTTTCCATACAGAACAGTTTTTGTCTCTCCTGAAAAATCACATTCTTGGACTAGTCCCCGTTTTACAATCAGCGATTCACATATCCTGTATCGTTCCATTTGTTCAACGGGTCGATTCACAAGGCCTCTAAACCACACTCGGTCCAGGTATTTTTTTCTCGTCTTCAATTCTATCGAGATCTTAATCATATCTCTATATCTAGTATTAAAGAGGTAGAACACCTTAACAAGTAAAGGAAACAGGGAAATGGAACATTGCCTAGCATTGTACCATTTCCTACCATTACCACCTGAAAATTTGCAAAATAGAAACTGTCCGGACTTAAGTGCACAGTAGTGTATTTTGTACGCTTATACCCATCGCATAATTTATTGGGTTTCTCTTTAGGCCTGGCAGGCTTCAACGTAATTTAAAGTTTGTGCTTTCAACGTAGGTATAATAAAGGTACGGATAGGTAGTAGATACCTTATATTAATATAGACGTACAAGTAAAATAAAGGAATAAATTAGATATCGTAGGTTTTAATGCTAGAGTTGTTCTCCAGAGTTTGTACCTTTTTTAATAGAAAAATTGGCATGCGATGCGTAACCCTTTCTACTGGTGACATTCTTAAATAGGCTCCCCAATAAAGTGTCATCAAACTTCTTAAGAGGCTGGGTAGGTGTATAGGTACTGTGTACTAGCTTAATTAGAACCCGCCCCGCGGCGGATTTTATCCTGATGGGATAATGTTCGTTCTCGGAACGGCTGGCTTTCTCCTATCCTGTCTTCCTTCTCTCTTCTTTTATCCTGATGGGATAATGTTCGTTCTCGGAACGGCTGGCTTTCTCCTATCCTGTCTTCCTTCTCTCTTCGATTTCTCTAGCAGTCACAGTTCCCTCTGTCAAACCTCTTTAAAAAAAAACTTGATATTTGCATTCGCTTAAAAAAGTACAGTTACGGAACGGCTGGCTTTCTCCTATCCTGTCTTCCTTCTCTCTTCGATTTCGGGACGATAAGACCATAGCAGTTACAGTTCCCCCTGGCTTTCTCCTATCCTGTCTTCCTTCTCTCTTCGATTTCGGGACGATAAGACCATAGCAGTTACAGTTCCCTCTGTGTTCCTATCCTGTCTTCCTTCTCTCTTCGATTTCGGGACGATAAGACCATAGCAGTTACAGTTCCCTCTGTCGGCAGGCTTTCTCCTATCCTGTCTTCCTTCTCTCTTCGATTTCGGGACGATAATCGCTTTCTCCTATCCTGTCTTCCTTCTCTCTTCGATTTCGGGACGATAAGACCATAGCAGTTACAGTTCCCTCTGTCAACTTTCTTCCATCCTGTCTTCCTTCTCTCTTCGATTTCGGGACGATAAGACCATAGCAGTTACAGTTCCCTCTGTCAAATCCTTAAAAAAAAGCCCGTTCCCACTTGGTTGTCCTATAGGCAATGTGATTGGAAATGAGAGTGTTCCCACTACACACGACACGATTTTTTTCCCGAACGACAGGTTGGGAACGGTCCTTTAGACATGATGTCCTTCACGTGTGGCCGTCTGAGAAAAAATCTCTTTAATATGGAAGAGAACCTGCACTTGCTTCAAGCGGCCATAAAATCCGGCCATGTCATATTTTGCTATAAAATGCGTGGCACGTGGTAGCTGAACATAAAAGTTATAATCCATTCTGCTCAACCTAAGCTTTTGCTCATCCCGCATTGCTAAACTTTGCGGAAAAGTCAAAAGAGTATTAGGTAAATACGTGCGCTACCTATACCTAAGTATAAATATTTCGAAACGAAGATGAAAGTGAGAGCTAGACGTATTGATGAAATTGGAATGGAGCAATTTTCCTAATGTTGCTCGCGACCTCTTTGGTCCTCTAGCTCGAGATACATCATGAAATGAAAAACATTGGGTACAAAGTAAATAAAAATGCCATTAATGAAATGTGAGTTAGCAAATCTTGGGTCTAAAGTCCAAGTTGTAAGAAGAACACAAAGAACAAATACTCATTGAATTGAAATTGAATTACACTTCATGGAAAGTTTTCCAACATACTCGTAGGTATTAGTATTCATTTAATAATCAGTTAAAGCTAGGAAAATTAGGAGCTAAGAAGTGAGAAGAGAAGTGCGGAAGTGTATATCTGAAGAGGATGGCAAAAAAAAGGTATCCATCTTCTAATGAGAAACTGTATATTATTAGATACAATTTGAAACTCATGTCAGGTTTCAAATTCAAGTCTCCCCTAGACATTTCAATCTGAAAATTTGAAGAACATCTCCAATATCAAAAACATCTGGGAGCAGAAACTCTGATAGACGATTCACAGTAGAAATATCATGAATTGTGAATCGACTATCATGAATACAACTCACAATAGGAATCTCATGAATAATATCATGACATTTGACGAGTTGATGATTGAGACGGATGTGCCAAATATGTCAGCGGCTGTCACTTGTGTCTCAATAGATCAGTTGCGCTTACTTGGGTGATGTATCAAAGTCATAGAGCAGGAAAAATGAGGACTAACGGAATTTTTCTTTTTCTTCTACGACTTCTAGATCCCGAGATAAACAACAATGTCGGTAAATCGTGAACTTTGACGTCACGGCATACGCTCCCGTAGGCGATGACGTCACATTAAAAGTCCCGAGCAAAGCTCCCTCGCAGGCAACGCATTAATGTGTTTGTGCGCATACGTTTCTGCGCAGTTCTTTCTGCTCCTTCGCTAGCGCGCTTGAGGGGCACAATACTTCCCATTTAGGTGCTGGGTCAACACGGGAACACCAGAAAGTAACCCGTTGAAATATTTGCAATCGAAAAACGAGTACAAATTTTTGTCGATGGTGGGATTCGAACCCGGGACCTTCTGCATGGCAAGCAAGCGCGTTACCACTGGACCAACCGTGCCCCCATTTGAACACAATGACAACAGATAAAATGAGAAAAGGTATTGTGTGAAAACCAGAATGATATCTACATAACAAGTCAGAAAAACGCCACAACAAATTGGTTTTCTCCTCCTGGACAGTCAAAGTCAAACACATTGAGATATTTTCTTCGTTTTCCAAAAAAACGAAGAAAAAAACATCAATTTTCTAAATCCCAATGAATTCCTCGTTCTCCAGTGCTAAGGAGACGGCGAAGAAATCCAACTTTCTTTTCCCCCTAAAAAAAGTTTTGCAAACATGTTGGATTACATAAATCATCGCACGGTAAAGCGCGAGGATAAAATAATATTTTTGAAAACAAGCGTCAAGAATGTCAAGATATATACGATTTGAATTTTGAAACATAAATAAATAAATAATATAAGTTTCAGGTCGAAGATTAAATAAAAGTCAGGTCTACAGGCCCCAATGAGGTAACTGTAGGTAGGTTTGGAGAGAGTTTCTTAACTCTGGAGAAATCATGAGTGTGTTTTTGTACTTGAATTCCATAAATAACGGAGAAGGTTTCCGACTAGAAAATGCAAGAAATAGGTAGACATTGTCCATTAATTAGTCTCTCCTTGACATATATATCAAACTTCTTACATTCACCTTAGGGTATAAACCAAAACTCTTAAAAAAAAATAATAATAAAAAAAAAAATAAAAAATTGTACCAACTGCGGCCTTCCTTTCTCATCAGCTTACTCTAAATCAGTATTCTGAACTTCTTGAAATGATAATTGAAAAGAAAGTTGCTCTACATGTTGACACACGTATGCTGGAATGTAATGTAAACATAAACATACACACAAAAGCTCTAAAAGTATTTGTTCTAGAAAAACAAGAATGTTATATTGAACGCTTGCTGACTGCAACAAAACCAAATGCCCCCCTCCTGTTGAATCTCGTATTTGAGATCCGAAACCACAAGGAAAAGCTTAGTATAAGAAACAATAACAAGAACAGCAACTTAGTTTTTCGAAACACAGATTTGGTTTTTGCAAATAATATTCCAAACTTTCTACTTAGGAAAGGAGCAGGGCGGAGGAAGAGTGTAAAATAAACTTTGGAAAATCTTTACGCTATACTTTTCACGCGGGATTCGTGGTTCTTAATAATTTGTTTACACATTCTCGAACAATATCCGACATTGTTTGCTTTCTGATTACATTTCCTACCACGTTGTGGGTTGCTGATTATCTCGTTTATTAGTTTCAAGAATGAGAAAGTTATTTTTCTCAACTTTGCTCTCGTTTCTCAGAAATGTGACCCAGGGCTTGTCTTTTTCTACGAATTCCAATCGAAAACTTGTGGACTTGGAAGTTGAGAGAAAAGTTCTGAAGAAAACGGTTTAAGTTTTGATTTTATGATTAAAATTTTGAACTTCAGTAGGTACTCGTAGGCATATTGTACCCTACTAGGATTAGGAGATCGAGATTTTTGACATGTTTCTCAAAAAATGATATGCATTCGGTCGTCCTAATCACCTACCGAAAATAGTACCTATCAGTGACATACCGTCTAAGGGTTTTATACCTTCCCATTTTGAGAACCTCACTTGTATTATGTTACACTAAACTTAGCTCTGTATCATATATCATATCGATATCTTCCAGTGTCAGCAAGTCAGCATTATTCCATTATAATCCGTTTTGTCACTTCCATCATACTCGCGGATCAGCGAATTTCATGGAACGTGCTTTCCCCAAATTGCCACTCTGACATTTAACAATATTGTTTCGCTTACTGGCATACTGGCGCGTTTTTGTCTGCATTGTCTTGCCTGAACTTTTCATTTGCAGACGCATTATGTTTTGCGTTGTGTTTCTTTTGTTTTTTTCCTCCTTATCATTTGGAGCTCTTCTGCATTGTCGCGTTGTAGCATTGTTCTCCCCAAATGCCAAGTAGCTACTCGTATATCTATTGTGAGGTGTTCAGCTTCAGACACAGCCGGTTCTCGTGTTGACATTTGAGCACTCGGGATATTGTCTACTCAAGTAGGTACTAGCAGCAGGTGCCTACTGGCAGATAGTGAGGAGGGTACGGTGTGTAAAATCTTCCTTTTCTTGATGATGGTGGTCAGGGCCTTATTTAGGGGGGGGGGGAAGGGGTCCCTCCCCCCTCGAGCTTCATTTTTCTCCTCTACTGTACGTCAGACTCCGAAAATTTGGAGCATCCACCATCAACAAGCCTAAAGGTTGGGTTAGCTGGTACGAATCTACGAATCATCATCATGCCATCGTTTAGGGAAATTATCATTGTGTATAAAGTGTATAAACGCATCTTGAAATATGTAAGAGGGGAAACATTAACAAACTAAAAGGCGAAAAGGTGGGAAGGAGGAGGATTTTTTTTGCGAATACAACATTTACGTTCAATTTTCTCTCTCTCTCTCTCTCTCTCTCTCTCTCTCTCTCTCTCTCTCTCTCTCTCTTTCTCTCTCTCCCGCTTTCTTTCTCCTTTTTTATTATTAAATATTAAAATGGAGGAAATAATTTAATGCGCAATGCAGTGGAAAGAAAAAGAAGAAACAGTGGAGCAATTCATCTGCTCAGATATACATATATCAGCTGTTTTCAGTGGAGGATAAGAGGCAAATAAATTTATTTGCTTAGATAAGAAAGAAAACAGGATAAATGAACAGTGAATAAATATAAATATCAGCTGAATTGTTTTCAGTGAAGGGGGTGGGGCTAAAAAAGGGAATACATAATTCGACTATAGTCCTTATTTTCTAATCCTAATCCTTATTTCAAGGCCAAACATATGACTGTACAATATGAATGTGCTTATTTGATGACTATCCTGTGTCCTATGGACCTATGGAGCTGCTACATAAAATTTACTACCTATGACCTATGAGAATATACTCGTATTAATAGTGTGAAACCCTATAGAATTTCATAATTTCAAAGCCGTCCCTGGTTTTATTTATAATGTGTTAAGTTTTAGGAAGGACGCCTTTACAACTCAGCTGTTTTCAGTGGAGGATAAGAGGGAAATAAATTTATCTGCTTAGATAAGAGAGAAAACAGGATAAATGAACAGTGGATAAATATAAATATCAGCTGAATTGTTTTCAGTGAAGGGGGTGGGGCTAAAAAAGGGAATACATAATTCGACTCTAGTCCTTATTTTTGAATCCTAATCCTTATTTCAAGGCCAAACATATGACTGTACAATATGAATGTGCTTATTTGATGACTATCCTGTGTCCTATGGAGCTGCTACATAAAATTTACTACCTATGAGCTATGATATGACCGATGAGAATATACTCGTATTAATATTGTGAAACCCTATAGAATTTCATAATTTCAAAGCCGTCCCTGGTTTTATTTATAATGTGTTAAGTTTTAGGAAGGACGCCTTTACAACTGCCACACTTGGCAACGAAGCAACGATGAAGACTTTTTTTTTTTACTGTTATTATTATTACTATCGTTGTTGGTACGACTTTTAATTCGTCCCATGTCTACCCTATTTCTTTTTTTATTATTTTTCTCTCCCTTTTCCTTTAGTTTTCCTCCAGTTCTCCTCGTTCTTTTGTCTTCCATAATTATTCTCACTTTCTTGTCTAAATAGCTAGCACATTCAGAACAAAAAAATAGTCTGAAGAACGACGCAAGATAAAAGAAACTACCTCGATAGTTGTGGTGTCAGGAAAAAAAGAACCTTTCTCGGTGGTATAACTAGCGGTTAAGGCACTCGGTTCTCGGCTGGTACTCATCTAACGTTCAAGGCATGAAATTTTCATCCTTTGAGATTTTATCTTTTAAAATTTAACCACAGAATAAAAGAGTCCTCGATGTTAGGTGACAGAAAATGTCCTTGGTATCAACATCGCGTAGTGGTTACGTTCCAATCAGGTCCATCATCAAAGAATAGTTTTCCTCTTGAGGTTTATGCCTATTAGTTTCCCTCTAGAGTAGAGTAGTCTAGACTGTCTAGAGAACTTCACTGCAGACCACTCAAACACTAACTCAATAGACCACTGAAGGTTAGTACATATTTATGTTTTCAGTTTTACTATCTATCTGTTATAGTAAATATTAATTTCTTTACTCCGTTATCAGGGAGTCAAAGAGTGTAATACTCGCTACACACGCTCAGTTGGAACGTGTGTGGCGGGAAAAGCCCGAGACCTGGGACCTGAGTTTGTCAGACGTTCTGAACGTAAATGGCTGGCCTAAGGGATTTGATTCTTGTTATCAGACACTTGCTGTATGTTCATTAGTTCATAAAATAGTAATAGTAACAATCAGTGGCGTAGCGTGGTCTAACTCCAAGTGTAGGGCGGACACTAATTTCTTTCACAATAGGTATCTATCTAATAAGAATACAATAATTATTTAAAGTCAATATTTAAGGGTATTTGAGTGGAATTTTTGAGTGTATGGCCGCCATACACACTCTACATGGACGCTACGCCACTGGTAACAATACTCGTAGTAATTAAGGAACAAAAAGGAGAGTTCCCATTCCAGTTCTTTGTTATTATTTCTCTTCCATTATAATTAATTCCTTGTTAGTTCTCTTGTCGTCTTTCATTATATCATCAAGGTATTAAAAGCTCTCCTATGTTTCATGTTGCAGACCATTCTTTGTCAATAAAAGGGCAATCTTGAGCTCTTAAATTCTCTTCCCCACCCCAAAAAAATAAACGCTTTCATTTCAGCTTTTTTTACGTGATAAAATATTTAGTGCTTTGTAATAAAACTCTTTCGTTCGTTTCGGCTAAAGGTTTGAACAGCTAAAAAACTGACTTCAGTTTATGAGAAAAAGACACAACTGGAAATTTTAGTTTGTTTCGTTTCAACAGCTAAAAAACTGACTTCAGTTTATGAGAAAAAGACACAACTGGAAATTTTAGTTTGTTTCTCTCTCTCCTCTTTCTCTTTCTCTCTTTCTCTTTCTCTCTCTCTCTCTCTCTCCTCTTTCTCTCTCTCTCCTCTTTCTTTCTCTCTCTCTCTCTCTCTCTCTCTCTCGAAATGAAAGACATTGGGTACAAAGTAAATAAAAATGTCATTAATGAAATGTGAGTTAGCAAATCTTGGGTCTAAAGTCTAAGTTGTAAGAAGAACGCAAAGAACAAATACTCATTGAATTGAAATTGAATTACACTTCATGGAAAGTTTTCCAACATACTCGTAGGTATTAAGTATTCATTTAATCAGTTAAAGCTAGGAAAATTAGGAGCTAAGAAGTGTGAAGAGAAGTGCGGAAGTGTATATCTGAAGAGGATGGCAAAAAAAAGGTACCCATCTTCTGGCGAGAAACTGTATAATAGGTAGAATTTGAAACTCATGTCAGGTTTCAAATTCAAGTCTCCCCTAGACATCTGAATTTGAAAATTTGAAGAACATCTCCAATATCAAAAACATCTGGGAGCAGAAACTCTGATAGACGATTCACAGTGGAAATATCATGAATTGTGAATCGACTATCATGAATACAACTCACAGTAGGAATCTCATGAATAATATCATGACATTAAACGTCAAATTTTGACGAGTTGATGATTGAGACGGATGTGACAAATGTGTCAGCGGCTGTCACTTGTGTCTCAATAGATCAGTTGCGCTTACTTGGGTGATGTATCAAAGTCATAGAACAGGAAAAATGAGGACTAACGGAATTTTTCTTTTTCTTCTACGACTTCTAGAACGGAAATGAAAATTGAATTTTCGACTTTTTACAGTTATTTTTTCGGAGTTTTGACCTCAGATTTGGATTTTTCCCAACTTTTTACACAGGAATCGACCATTTACCTATTTAAAATTTTTAACCATTTGCAACTGCTCCATCGTATCTACTGTCTACCCAGGACAAAGAAAAAAAAACTTGACTCCTTGCTTTTCGCACTTCGCGTTATGACGCACAGGACGCACTGGACAACTATTATAGTAGTGGCCATAGCGAGATTAGCGAGGCATTTGTCCCTGCTTAAGACAAAAATAAATAACAAAAATGTAGTTGCTGTGACGTCAGAATAAAGCGAAATGTGAAATAAAAAATGTCGACTTGCTTTCAGAAATGAAGCCTAGAACACTCTTGTGACAGCTGCCACATAAAAGTAACTATAATATAGCTTTCAGTTGGAGGTCTGTAAAAGCAACTAGCAAAAGCTTTCGATTTCTGCAGGCGAAAATCTGCATACGCATAGGTACCAGTGGCATATTATACAAGACAACAAGACACAAGAGAAGATTAGTGCTTTCAAAGTTTTGAATAGAGGAGACGAGTACTCGTTCTTTTGTTCTTGTTCTGCATTTGTCAACATACTAATATCTAATGTACCAACTATTGCTCTTGTGACTAAAAACTTCCATCGAATAATTTCATGTGACTATTTCAATGTTTAATAATCACGTAGTTATTATCTCGTCACGTGTGATGCTGACAATGTTTAACCGAGTTTTATTAAATTGTGATGCATTCCGCGGTAACACATGTTAGCTTTGAGCAAAAGTTTTAAATCTCGAGCTTGAAAAAAATACATAATGTGTGAGATTTTCATACAGGGTGCTCCTTAAATAAATCTACAGGTAGGCAAATAAATGGGTATCTTTTTAGCACGTCCTTCCTTTATTATTACGATAGTAATAAAAAAAAGGTTTAAGGGACGGGCTATTGTATTCGCTTCGGTGTCGTCTGTCGGTCTGTCTGTCCCCATAGAAGGACTTATCCAAACCTGGCCGACCTATTACATATTTATTACATTAAAGTGTCCTTTCTCCGCAAGCACTGAACTTCACCTCAAGAGCTCAAGACCAACTAAATAATGGTCTCCTGGGACTCTGAAATAGAAAACGCCAAAGTCCTCCCCATCATCACTACCGGTAAAGTCTGCCATATCAGACGGCAACACATGTTCCTCATATCATCTCACGTCTCACACGTAATTGCAACGTTAAGAGATAGTTTAAGACGTGGAAAGAGTGACTGATCGTTTCAGTGAGATAAGTGTTCTTGAAAAACTTGGAAAAGAGGGAGTAGGTTTTACTTTTCCTTCTGGAGTAGCTTTGAAAGTAGCACAAGTCTTCTCGTTTTTAATTTTCTCACTAGCTAGAGTAACCCGCATAAATCAGCAAAGTAGGTAATAGACCAATAGATACTCGTACATACCAATAATATTCAAATGAAACCTGTCGAAGGTTGTTTAATACATTTCTTTCTACAGATCTGGAAGTGGAGTGGGTATGTATGTATTTCCCATATTTTTTCGATCAAGACCAAGCGACCAACCACTAAAAACTTGCCTACGCTAGATGAAAACCTAAAATTCCAAGTTTCTCTAAAAACTCTCATTCTTTGGCGAATTCCACTGAGAGTAGTAAAGGATTTTTCCAGTCCTCTGCTGTGATTTCTGAGTGTGAAGTAACTATGTAATGATCAGCAAGGTAGGTAATAGACTAATAGATACTCGTACATACCAATAATATTCAAATGAAACCTGTCGAAGGTTGTTTAATACATTTCCTTCTACAGATCTGGAAGTGGAGTGGGTATGTATTTCCCATATTTTTTCGATCAAGACCAAGACCAAGCGACCAACCACTAAAAACTTGCCTACGCTAGATGAAAACCTAAAATTCCAAGTTTCTCTAAAAACTCTCATTCTTTGGAGAGGGGAAGTCACTATTTTATTTATCGTATGACCTTGTTAAATACATGATTTTTCACCCCGGAATACCCATTATTCTGTTGCTCTTGTGACTAAAAACTTCCATCGAATAATTTCATGTCACTATTTCAATGTTTAATAATCACGTAGTTATTATCTCGTCACGTGTGATGCTGACAATGTTTAACCGAGTTTTATTAAATTGTGATGCATTCCGCGGTAACACATGTTAGCTTTGAGCAAAAGTTTTAAATCTCGAGCTTGAAAAAAATACATAATGTGTGAGATTTTCATACAGGGTGCTCCTTAAATAAATCTACATGTAGGCAAATAAATGGGTATCTTTTTAGCCCGTCCTTCCTTTATTATTATCTACGATAGTAATAAAAAAAGGTATAAGGGACGGGCTATTGTATTCGCTTCGGTGTCGTCTGTCGATCTGTCTGTCGGTCGGTCGGTCTGTCTGTCTGTCTGTCTGTCCCCATAGAAGGACTTATCTAAACCTGGTCGAGCTATATATCAAATTAAAGGTCTTTTTACCAGGAACACGAAAATGGTGGTGCAAATTTTGTCCAGAAAACCAAAAAAACTGGTTTTGGGGGGATTTTTTTCACATTTTCTCTGAAATTTGTCGCGACGACCTATGAACTCAAAGCGAGAAAGTTTTAGATAACACTTCAGTCGATAATATAAGACCGGTTTTAGCGTCACCTGTGTTAAGCTACGCCGAGCAAGACCAATAAATGGATGATGGGTGACTTAAACATTATATTGGGAATAAAGGGAGAACGGGCTCTAGTCTTGATTTTAAATCATTACATGAAAGTAAAATCAAATCAAGAATAATAATAAACTGAATATTAAACAAATTAGGTAGGTACATAGTTACTAATTTTCTCTAATCACGATCGAATAAACTACGGGCTAAAAAATTACCGGAGGGACGGGCCCAGTTTGTTTAACTAAATGAGGTAGGTATAAATTTGTACGTATATTGTAACACTATCAAAAACCTTCATTCAGAAGAAGGTGCTCTTCACAGGCGATATATAATGGAATATGGCGGTATAATGGACAAAACAAATATTATGTACCTATACCTATAGACATACCAATATTTTGCTATTTTGTTTATACCTAATATTTACCCTTTAAAATATTACGACACCCTGTTGAAAACTTTCGAAAGGTACATGGAATTTGATGGTATAATGGGCAAAACAAATTATTATAGACAATAGAAAGTAACTAAACGAGTAGGTATTTTGTTTATAATATTTATACACTTTAAAATAATATTACGTATACACCCTGTTGCTACCAGGAACACGAAAATGGTGGTGCAAATTTTGTCCAGAAAACCAAAAAGAAAAAGGAAAAAAAACTGGTTTTTGGGGGATTTGAGGTAGGTATAAATTTGTATCAAACACTATATCAAACCTTCATTCAGAAGAAGGTGAGAAGGTGCTCTTCACGGGCGATATAAATGGAATATGGCGGTATAATGGACAAAAAAAATATTATGTACCTATAGACAATAGAAAGTAATAAAACCAGTATTTTGCTATTTTGTTTATACCTAATATTTACCCTTTAAAATATTACTACACCCTGTTGAAAACTTTCGAAAGCAATATGTTTAGTGATAAATACATGGAATTTGACGGTATAATGGGCAAAACAAATTAATATAGACAATAGAAAGTAACTAAACGAGTAGGTATTTTGTTTATAATATTTATACACTTTAAAATAATATTACGTATACACCCTGTTGAAAACTTTCGAAAGCAATAATAGATTTCCATGTTGTATTGAATTTTATTCTTCGCATGGGAAAAATATAATAATGTATGATTTTCTATTTTCATCACACTTTATTGCACAGATTGTAACTTTGCAGTGTTTCCACACTACACACACACACACACACACACACACTACACACACACACACCTATCTACTATTATGAAGAATATACTAGCAATAAAATCTACCTACACAGTAGGCACTCTAGTAAGTGGGCAAAAATCTATGGTATGTAGTATGTACTGTGCATGTAGATAGAGGAAATTTAATACAATACTTAAGGCAGAAAATTCTATGTAGGTATTTTAATTGTGCTGAAAAAAGAGAGAGAGAGAGAGAGAAACAGAATACCTACATACTTATACAATGCATATTATGTAGCCAAGTAGGTATACTATGTTCCTTTTATTTCTGTTCTGGGCTTTAAAAAATCCTATAACAAAGGCTTATTTTAAAAGAGAAGTGTTTTGTTCATAGAAAAGACTATATCTATGTATGTAAGTAGGTATCTAGGTTGATATCTATTTCATCTTTTGCTTTCTGGATCTATGTGCATGATTATATTTCGCCTACCTGTAGGTATTCCACATAACGGTATGAATTTGTGAAAATTGTATCTTTTATCAAAAGTTTGACGTTTTTCTTTTTTCGCCAAACAAAGGTTTCTTGTTGGGTGACCTTTGTTTCAATACGTTTTCTCTATCTTCTTTATCTTTCTATTTTTGACCTTCAATGTTCGCAATCTCGTTATCTTTTCATCCATTCCATCAATTTTCGCTGTATTGCAAAACCAGTCATTTCTTTGTATCAGTTTGAAACGCTGGAAAAAGTGATAAAGACATTAAGATCAGGGTCCCATTCACTGTTCTTGGTTTTATTATTCCACGTGAAAAACTTCTGCCATTGTGTATACCTATATATTTCCTTGTTCCCCTGTTTCCCTCTTTACATCCACCCCTGACCCCTATGCGTGTGTTGTGGGCAAAATCAATCACAAAAACTTAAAGAGACGCCAGAGAAAAAGTACAATTTCCGTGGAACAAACTTTTTTTTTTCAAAGAAGTTCATTTTGAGGGAGAGAAAGAAATTTCTTCGGGTTTTAAAGAAAATGAATTCGAGGTACACACATCTAATAGTTCCCCCCACCCTTCGGGACCCTTTGAAAGCTTTATTTTTTCTCCGAAAATAAAAAGAGCCCTCAAGGCTGGATTTAGGCAGTTTCTGTGTCTCTCGGCTGGTACTCATCTAACGTCCAAGGCATGAAATTTTCATCCTTTGAGATTTTATCTTTTAAAATTTAACCACAGAATAAAAGAGTCCTCGATGTTAGGTGACAGAAAATGTCCTTGGTATCAACATCGCGTAGTGGTTACGTTCCAATCAGGTCCATCATCAAAGAATAGTTTTCCTCTTGAGGTTTATGCCTATTAGTTTCCCTCTAGAGTAGAGTAGTCTAGACTGTCTAGAGAACTTCACTGCAGACCACTCAAACACTAACTCAATAGACCACTGAAGGTTAGTACATATTTATTACATTAAAGTGTCCTTTCTCCGCAAGCACTGAACTTCTCCTCAAGAGCTCAAGACCAACTAAATAATGGTCTCCTGGAACTCTGAAATAGAAAACGCCAAAGTCCTCCCCATCATCACTACCGGTAAAGTCTGCCATATCAGACGGTAGCACATGTTCCTCATATCATCTCACGTCTCACACGTAATTGCAACGTTAAGAGATAGTTTAGGACGTGGAAAGAGTGACTGATTGTTTCAGTGAGATAAGTGTTCTTCAAAAACTTGGAAAAGAGGGAGCAGGTTTTACTTTTCCTTCTGGAGTAGCTTTGAAAGTAGCACAAGTCTTCTCGTTTTTAATTTTCTCACTAGCTAGAGTAACCCGCATAATTAGGTTGGAAGGTAGCGTCTACCTTGTAAGCGCTAAGTCATAGGTTCGATTTACACCCGGGGCGGACTTTATCCTAATGAGATAAGATTCTTTCTCTCTTCGATTATGGGGCGATAAGATCTCAGTAGGTAAAGGTGTCCTCTATCAAAACAATAATAATAATAAATAAATAAATAAAATAACTTTCGTATTCATGTAGGTATTTTGTAATATAAACATAATTTTTTATAGGTAAAACCTAGAAATAGAGCCATGTTATTATATATTCATATTTCTCCTTTTCATTTCCTTCTCTGATGTAGAAGATAAGGTGGATATTTCCCAAACGGCCTCCCATGACCTTACAATCCACACAGATATACTCCCTGATGACGAGAGGGGATACGTAATAAAGATGTAGAGCTCAAAGGTTTTCTAGATGAAAACATTTGCATATCATGATTGTCTGGTCCCTTTGGTCTGGGACGAAATATTGTGTAATTTGATTTCTTCCCAAAATGGCAACCCTTTCACTTTCAATATGCAGGAATATATGACATACGAGCCTTATTTGGTGACAAGTAAATGGAAACATTGGTTCAAAAGGAAAGTAAAAGGAATTTAGTGAAGGAGAAACAAGGATTTCGTAGAACTACTAGTATCAATGTCAAAGGAATAAAATAAAAGTATCTATATTTCTATTTATTTCCCTAATGAAAGGTAGAAGTGTCATATAACTTGACACACAAAGGCAGCAAGAATACGAAACGCATAAAGGATGAAAAGGAAACATGATATTAAAAGTGAAAAGTCCCATAGAAACGTACACAGGTTTTGAAGGAAAAGTATGAAGGATGTTGAAGGACTCAAAGGACCGTTATGACTCCAAACAAATTTGCATACGGAAATCTAATCTCGAGAAATGGGAGCAGTTGCAAATGGGTAAAAAATATAAATAAATGGACGATTCCTACGTAAAAAGTTGGGAAAAATCGAAATCTGAGGTCAAAACTCCGAAAAAATAACTGTAAAAGGTCGAAAATTCAATTTTCATTTTACGGTCATCCGTGATAAATCAGTAATGTTATTTTAAACTGTGTAAGTTCAACAATTTCCTCAAGTAAATTATTTAATGTATTTCTACAAGCTTTCACCTAGCTTGTGTGTATGTAACTAAATTTTGGGCCACTATTCTTGGACCGATTGACTTGTAACTTTTGTACACGTACCTAGTATGTGATGTAAAGCCAGTCCTGATTTACCTTTTAAAACAAAAGTATTATTGCGAACCTAAGCCGAGAAGAAAAGTTTAGCAGGGATTTATACTTCCCCATATTACATACCACGTAAGGTTATGTGCAGGAGTTTAAAATCCCATTTAATCCTGCCGAAATTTGAAGAAATTACTTGCTGTGAGAGTTCCACTGTTGAAATTGAGAAAGCAATTTCCTTCGCAATCCCTCTAAGGTTCTGAACTTTCGACCTCAGAAGTTGTGTAGTGCAATTCAGATAATAAGTTGAAAAAACAGGTTTTCCTAACAGATATAAATGTTCATTTGAGAAGTAAGGGTAATGGACTAAGGTT
Organism: Diaphorina citri; assembly: GCF_000475195.1. Lineage (NCBI taxonomy): Eukaryota > Metazoa > Arthropoda > Insecta > Hemiptera > Psyllidae > Diaphorina > Diaphorina citri. The sequence goes on from NW_007377880.1 coordinate 131,395, forward strand.
GGGGCTTAGCATTCCGGATTATCTCGGGATCTAGTTCAATCCTCGAGTCTTAAGTTATCTTGGTCTCAATTCTCGAATAATCCGATTTAGTAAATCTCGGTATAAGATCAAATGTTAATCTCAATATTCTCAATCCCTCTATCCTTTCCCAACAGCCAAACCGTAGGTAGGTATGTATGTACGGTACTCGGGCTATTTTATCAATTGAGTCCAAATCTTGAGAAAACAACACGGGAACACAAATCCAAATACAGAAGTATTAGAAAGTGAAATAAAGAATTAGGTAAAAAAAAGGGGGTTTGTACGTGACGAAATTCGTTTTGCTGAAATAACGCTGGAACTGCCAGGGTATATTGTTTACTCAAAATATTACCAGCTTCATATCTGAATTCACCTGAGCTTTTTTCCCCCAGTCAGGGTTTTTCTCACTTTCGATCCCTATACATGACGAAAAAGCTTTTGTGTACAGAGACCTTAGGAGCCAGGAGGGACTGCAGTGGAAGCTTGGAGGAACTCTTGGAAAATCAGGGACTGGGTTTATTTGCTTTTGAGAGAGATTAAAGGCGTCTAGAAAACTAGCGATGTTATTTGCTTTTAGGAGAGATTGATAAGGCGTCTAGAAAACTAGCGATGTTTCTCCAGCTGATCAATGCCAACATAATTATTAATTATAGATCATTGTCTTCTGCTGGGCAAAAGGTCACTTCTTGTTCCATTTTATGAGACTCAAGAAATGGCAAACGGGTCAAAGATAAGTTTCAACTCCTGAAATCCCTTTCCGCATAATATTAGAACCGCTAAAAAATGTGGTCTAAGTGCATTTCTATTTTCTGAATCCGACTGTCATTTGCCAAGTTTTTTTCCCAAGAGTTATTTCATAATTAATCATTTTTGCACCTCCATTTCCATTAGTCCCAAATCGTCAATGACATATAGCAACCTTAATTACGAAAGTTCCAAAGCTCCAGATCTAATGCTTTTGCTTGTGATGACTAGAGAATATTATTATTAAGTACTCGTAGAGTGCCTAATACAATTTGAGCTAAAACTTTTTGAAGAAGGAGAGAGAAAAGTAGAAAAAAGCTTTTAATGGAATATACCTAACTTGCATGCTTTTTCTTTTTCTTCTTCTTCTTCCTTTCTCGAGGTGAGGGGGCCATCAAATGCTGAAAGGGTCATCAGTCATCATTTAGGCTGGTCGTCAGGTCGTCATTTCTATTTGTTTCCCTAATGAAAGGTAGAAGTGTCATATAACTTGACATACAAAGGGAGCAAGAATACGAAACGCATAAAGGATGAAAAGGAAACATGATATTAAAAGTGAAAAGTCCCATCGAAACGTACACAGGTTTTGAAGGAAAAGTATGAAGGATGATGAAGGACTCAAAGGACCATTATGACTCCAAACAAATTTGCATACGGAAATCTAATCTCGAGAAATGGGAGCAGTTGCAAATGGGTAAAAATTATAAATAAATGGACGATTCCTATACGTAAAAAGTTGGGAAAAATCGAAATCTGAGGTCAAAACTCCGAAAAAATAACTGTAAAAGGTCGAAAATTCAATTTTCATTTTACGTTCGTAGGAGAAAAAGAAAAATTCCGTTGGTCCTCATTTTTCCTGCTCTATGATTTTGAAACATCACCCAAGTAAGCGCAACTGTCCTATTGGATGCGAATTCCACTGAGAGTAGTAAAGGATTTTTCCAGTCCTCTGCTGTGATTTCTGAGTGTGAAGTAACTATGTAATAATTTCTTCCTTTCTCGAGGTGAGGGGGCCATCAAATGCTGAAAGGGTCATCAGTCATCATTTAGGCTGGTCGTCAGGTCGTCTTTTGGGTTAAGTTGACCACCAGGGAGATATTAGTGTTCTAACTTGGGGGGCTTTCATTTGCTGATGTGCAATTTGGGGAAAACAGACAGTGTCTGGTGTTTCTTCAACCTTTGTAATCTTCATCCATCTTTCATGGACTTTTTTGTGCTTTGACGTATGTCCCAAAGTCACGGAATTGCATTCCATTGAACTTTACAACCAGTTCGATTTCTTCATAGTAAGTTATATAGTATCATAAAATATAGCCTTGGTGACTGGTGAGGAGACTAAAAAAAGTTCCAAGCTCCCGACACAATGAATATAGACATAGTCAGTTGCCATTGCCAGCTACTTCCGATTTCCGAGTAGATATCCAAAACATCCATTTAGTTTTGACGTCACCGGCAAAACGCAGGAAAGCCACCATAAAAATCCAAAGTGAACCCATTAGTTTCTTTCCTTACTTTATCAGTCTTCTTTCTACTCTGTATTTCTCCGGCGTCTCTTTTATACTTTGGAACGTTTTATCCATTATGCTCCCCCTAAATTTTTTGCTCAGTTCCATATGTTATTATTTCCTTTGGTTTTATATTTTGCCTGTCATTTTCTAATACAATTTTTGCGCTCTCCTTCCTATTCTCTAAGATAAATAATAACAGAAGTTTTGTATTATGTCGCAGCAGACATAATTAATGAAACCTCTCTCCCTGATAAATGACACCCAACTGGGGAAACTTTGGCCAGGGAAAAAATTAACTCTTGCCCTAGACTTGCACATTGCTCTAAAACTACTAGTGACTAGTGGGTTTGTTAACTCGACTAGGGACTGGGTAAACACAGCAAGAACTTCGGGCTGAATATTTACATTATTATGTATGAGCCAAGGGTTTGGTACCTTCCATTGTTGGGATGTTGCAATTTTCATCCTTTCATCATAAAGCTGATGCTTTATCTAACTACCTATGTTGAAAAAAAAATGCTAATGATAATGACAAACGAGTAACCACGAATACATTGTACCATGTTAATGTACAGGGATGTTGGGAACAAAAACCACTGAGTCATGAAATGCCGCAAAAAAATTTCGACAAGCCGAGAAAATTCATTTCCATTAATTTGTCACTCATGGTTAACCCTTGACGGCTTTTCCCTCGGGAAATAACTTTTTTGCGAAAAAGTTTTCACTCATTTTGAAGTTCACCTAAGCAGCGCAGCGGCTATTGCACGTTTAATGCACCAGTTCCCGAACCCGAAGGGCACTAAAGTCAAGCAACATTGTGCTTGATTAGTAACAGGATGGCCGACCATCTTGTTTAGTACTCTTTAATATTTCAACGTAATTTGATGAGTGAGAATTGTGCTATTCCATTATCTAGAATTTGAACATAGTTTTCTTGTTGTAAACTGAAAGCACAAGCTCTCCTATCTATCATATGTAAACCAATTTAGTTCGATTTTGACAATCATAGCATCAACAACCCATACATATTTTTCATTTGAGGTGAATCAAAGTGAAAGTGAAAATTTGATTATAAGAATTCAACCTTTTCAAGTCATCTAAATTTAACACCACTGTTTCAAGGCAAAGGCCTCCTTTTCCCCTCCAGTTTCCTTTTCTTCTAAAATTGATAGGGTGTTAGGGTGTGGTGAGTTATTTTTCGTAATATTGGCGAATTCACGTAAGTAGCTTGACCAGCTTTTATTTCTCTTATTTTTCATAATTTTGCATTTTCAAACATTTACATTCAAACCCAATCTTTAAGGTTTTCTTTTCATTTATTTAGAATCTACAGTCCTCTGCTCCATTACATTGTTTGGTCTGCTTCGTCCCGGATAAGCTACTTTTTCACCTTCATTTTGGTTCCTTCATCTCTTATAGTTAGTAGTTAGGCATAGGTATTCATGTTACATAGCCATTGCATTCATTCATTTCATAGTCGGTTTCATGGTACCTAACCTAATGCATTCACACATTGAACTTTGTCATTCTAGCTTGTTGTTCATATTAACTTGTTGCTGTAGCATTATTACATTGAAGTAACTTGTACTTATTCTCAACTTTTCGTTTGTCATTTGCTTGCTTTGTTTACCTTTTGTACTTTAAAAATTTTTTCATGGAATAGCATAGAACTTTCTCACACTTACAGTTTGATTACTGATTGAATTTTTTCGTAATTTTACCATTTTTTCATTGAACTTTTTTGCAACTTTGAATTTTTTGAATAACATTTCGTTACATTTTGAACATTTTTATTGAACATTATAGTGCCTTTTGATGATAATTTTCACATTTTGTTGGACTTTTGGGTTCTTTATTTTTTTGAATTTTGGTATTTTTTGTAATTATTATACATTTAAAATGTCTGTGAAACTTGATGATTTGAAACAAGATTTAGAATTGTATGAGGCAAAAAAGGCTACTTTGTTAGGTGTAGCTAAAACTGCCTTTGAATTAGCAAAGAAAATAGATGAGGAAAACAATCATGCACTTTTAAAAGCTAGATGCCAATCATTACCTGCTGTTAGGGACTCATTCATAGAAGTGTTAGACAAATGGAACTCGTGTAAAATGCAGATAGATTCTACTCACACTCCTGATTATTCTGATCTAGATAAGGTATTAGTGTACTGTGGTCATGCTCAGGCTAAACTGGAGAAGGCTTTGGCCGCTGAGGTAGTACCTGTTCGGACTGAAAGGTCAAAGGTAAGACTTCCTGCTTTGGAACTACCATCATTCTCAGGTGAGTTCTCTGAGTTCAACGTGTTTTACGAGAGTTTCAAATCTCTCATCCATGATAATAAAGAGTTGGACAATACACAGAAGGTTCAATACCTAGTGTCGAAACTATCAGGCAAGGCACTCACGGTGTGTGCCGGTGTACCCGCCACGGCGGACAATTATTCCATTATATTCAATAATTTAGTTGAGAAGTACCAGTGTAAGAGAAGTCAAGCTAAGGCTTACCTTTCAAACATTTTGAATTTTAAGCAAATCAAAGGTGAGTCTCCTGATCAGTTGAATAGTTTGATAGATGAGTTGTGTGCTTCAGTTTTGGCTTTGAAGAAAGTGGATTTGGACTCCCTCTCCGACTTCATGCTCGCTCATATTACACTTAGTAAGATAGATAGTGAGACGGCGCGTCTCTTCGAAATGTCACTCAAGAGTGGTGAGATTCCCACTTTCAGCAAGGTACATAATTTTCTCAAAGATCAGGTGAAAATATTGACTCGTTTAGAAGCACCTACATCTGGTCCTAGCAAGGTCGTTGCTTCTACTAGCCAGAAAACTTCTCCCCCTAACAAAGGTAAGGTTGGTCAAACATTCATGGTAAAACATTCGGATTCGTCTTCTTGTCAATTTTGTAAAATGACACCTGCTCATCCTCTATTTAGTTGTAGACATTTCTTAGATAAAAGCCCTGAAGAGCGTTATCATTTCGTACGCGACAAGGGTTTCTGCATCAATTGTCTGCATTCTCAGCACAAGGTAAAGAATTGTAAGTCCAAATAGATAATAGATTTTCATCATGTGTCTAACTTGCATACAGGGCCCTCGTTACTTCTAGCAATCTTGAGAAAGAAATATTGGATCTTGTCTGGTAGAGATATAGTCAGGCGTAGAGTAAAATCATGTAACCATTGTTTTAGACTTAATCCCAAGCCTACCTTCCCTCTCATGGCAGATTTGCCCCCATTTCGTGTTCAAGAGACAAAATCAGCATTTTCACATACTGGTATAGATTTTGCCGGACCTTTCCACATTACATTAGCTAAAAGGCGAGGTATCAAATCTCAAAAGTCATACTTGTGTCTCTTCATTTGTCTCGTCACAAAGGCGATACATTTAGAATTAGTATCAGATCTTAGTACAGTCATGTTCATGGCCGCGTTGAAAAGGTTTGTATCAAGACGTGGTCCTGTGTCTGTTATCTATACTGATAATGGCACCAACTTCATTGGTTGTAAAAATGAGTTAGACGAACTTTACAAGTTGTTGTCTTCTCCTGATTATTCGAAACAGTTTGCAGAAACTTTAACATTTCATGAAATCGAGTGGAAGTTCTTACCTCCCACTGCTAGTCATTTTGCAGGTATTTGGGAGGCAAATATCAAGAGTACAAAAACTCACCTCTACAAAGCTATAGGTAAGCAGATATTGACTTACGAAGAACTCTCCACTGTTCTAGTTCAGATAGAATCAATTCTCAATTCTAGACCTCTTTGCGTTCTTAGTTCGGATGGAAGTGAGCCATCTGCTCTCACTCCAGCTCATTTCCTCAACATAGTACCATTGCAACCTATTCCAGGTAAGGACGTCTCAGATATTAATGAGAATCGTCTTCAAAGGTTTGAACTTATGGATAAAATTGTTCAAGTGTACTGGAAAAGGTGGAGTCTCGAATATTTGACCAATTTACAAGAGAGACACAAATGGAGAACTCTCTCTCCTCCTATTTCTCCAGGTACAGTAGTTGTAGTAATGCAGGAGTTGTTTGCTCCTCAGTATTGGCCATTGGGTGTCGTGACGGAAACATTTCCTGGTAGGGATGGCGTTTGTAGAGTAGTTTCAGTCAGGACAGCCAAGGGTATATTCAAACGTCCAGTAGTCAAACTTTGTATTTTGCCTACACAATAGGTATTCAACTAGTTAGTTGTTCCTAGTGACCCAAAAAACCCGACCCAAAGTTGTGACTTTCGTTAGAAATTAATAGCTCACCCCTAAAGGGTAAGTATTTAAAAAAAAAAAAAATCAGGCTAGGCACATTGCATACTCAATAGTTTCTAGGCGTTCACTAAATCATCAAAATTTCATCTTCATGAACATTGAACATGAAGGGAAATGTTCGTATTTTGTTGAGATCTTTATTATTATTCTATTGAAGCTTCAGATATTATATTGGTTTAATTCTTTAGTAATTAAATATGGAAGGTAATAAATAATAATTGCATTTCTAGGTATAAAATTTCTAGCATTTGCTGAACAAAAATTATTCTGTAATACTTACTTACCGTGTCCGGCTCATCAAAATGCCAATCAAATGATACTTTCCCAATGGCATGCCATTGTCGTAATTAATGTACAAGTAGGTACCTATAAAGAACACAGAAAGCCCACTCCGAGGCTTAAGCGTAGTAACAAACAGCCCAAAAGGACAGGGTATAAGCTTCTACATAGAATGATAATGAACAATTATTAAGTATTAGGAAAGTGTACATAAACAATGGTCAAGTATAGACAAAGTTACCCTAACCAAACACAAAACCATCTGATCTGATTTCAATTTTGGGTACTTGATAATGTTTGTTCCTTTTATTCCTCTTTACTACTCTCTCCTTCTTCCTTATTTGACTCCATTTCCTCTCTCTCTCTCTCAATTTTTCCTTTTCTCTCTCTTTCCTCCTCCATCCTCTGTCCCATCACTATATCTTTTGTCTTTTCTTGCCTCTTCCGCCACAACTTCAATCTCTTTAATTGTTTTATAACTTTCTCTTTTAGGTCGTCTAGTTGTACTTCAAAGGGTTTGCTTTGCTCTCTTGACTATTGTTCAATATTTTCCATCTTATCTCGCGAGACAAGATGAAGTTACGTATCACTTTGTGATTTTTCAGGGAGATGAAATCCATTTCTCGTATTGTAAATTTCGGGATGAGGCGAAATTAATGCAGTAGGGTCTTGGGGTTAAGATAACAAAATCGAGTTCTAGATTGTCACTTGTCATTTTCACACAACATAATATGCAATTGTGACACAGGAAATTATATGTCAAATGATTTCAGAGGGGGGAAATAACTTTGCAATAGTGCAACTGAAATACAAAATGTGCGCTAAAAAAAAAAAAAAAAAAAAAAAAAATAAAAAAAATTTTAAAAAAAAAAAAAAAAAAAAAAAAAAAAAAAAAAAACGGCATAAAAAAAATCCCTTTTTTTTTTTTTTTTTTTTTTTTTTTTTTTTTTTTAATAAAAATATGTATATATAAAAAAATGGTACTCATTTCCAAAGACCCTTGGGTCCCCCGTAGCAAAAATGATGCTTGGCATGAAAATAAAAATCTATTTATTAATCTGAGAGGAAAATAGGAAGAAGATAATATTTATAATATTTTTTTACTATAATCCTCCAGAGAACCGAAACAACTGGTGGAGAATTTTCATTATTTTTACTTTTCAAAAATTAAAAACATTTTTTTTCAATTTACTCAACTTAAGCAATAGGTAGATTATACCTGGGATACAGTTATTACTTTAGCTCAAAGTATTATTGAACTACAAGATACTCTTTCAGTGTTCATGCTTAAAAGCTGTCCAAAAAATAAAGTCTCAATTATCTTTCTATGTTTCTATTCCTCTTTACTATGAATTTTTGACCATTTGGACATTTTGGCCCACACAAAATCCACCAAGCACAGAAACAGGATTGGTGTCTATTTTGAAGTCCTCAAATGAAAGAATGAAAAACTACAGGACATTCATTAATACATTCTTAGGTTTGTATCCCGCTCTTATCAGCAATAGTTTCCGCCTTCATAAGGTGACCTTGAATCAGGTATCGTAAATATCTTCCGCGGATTTTGCGCGCTTCCTTTTTCCCCACTTTGGAAAATAATTAACTTAGCGCCTGAAGACCTGAAGTTCCGTTTATTTCTTCGTTGATGTCATTACATTATTTATTTGCCCACGCAAGTAGATTTACAAAATTGAACTTCTCCCTTACTGTATTTGCTATTGCTTGCTATTTACATTTCTATTGGGAAGGCTTTTTTCCGATTGAAAAAATCCTCTTCCTCTCCAGTAAGTCAAAGTACGCTCCCAAAGTAAACAAAACAACCTGTTTGCGTTGTGTGATTTCATGTTGCTGCAAGGGGCTAGGGGTAGGATGTTTTAGCATCACTTGAACAACTTGAAGCCCCATTGAATTCGAAATGAGTTCTCCGTGGAAATACTCGCAAGGTTTCTATTTCTATAGCTCTCTGCACTCAAATGTAGTTTTCACGTTATGCTTCCTGAATGTCAGTTTTTTTCAAAACATTACAAAATGTAGACAATGTTTTAGAAGCACTCTATTCGTGAAGGATTTTTCTCCCTCTTCTTGTTTCAAGGATCAGTGTTAGATTTCAGGAGATAAATGAGAAAAGATACTTATCTTCAGCTAGAACAAAGTGGACAGTTCGTCCAGATGAAAGGTCACATGATAAGGAATTGATCGCATAAGGTATCTCTTACAAGTCACTCTAATTGGAGCTGCATTCAAAAGCTGTTATCTTTTTCATGCTTTGAAAAATTGGTAACAAATTAATAAAATATTGTTCTTTCTAGATTAAAAAAGTTTCATGAAATTTACTCATCATTCATAAAGGCTAAGTAACTAAGTAAAGGTCCCATTTAGCCAAAAAGAAGGTTATAAGTTTCAAGATTCAGATGCTTAAAGTTGCATGAATAAGTGATCTATTTTAAACGGGTGACATCAAACGTCTCTGCAAAGAGCTAAAACATTATTTGCAGTAATTTCATATAATATTTAGGTAAATACAGCACTGTAATACCTATACAGCAAACATTCAAGGTAGAAAGACATTCAGAATTCAGTTATGTGTAAACTTCATCTAAAACACGCGTTTTCCCGTTTTCTATAAGGAAGTTTCATTTTGGGAAAGAAAAAAAAAGCGGAAGGCTGGAAGAAACTTTGGATGTTCGCAAATAAAGTTATGAACAAACTTTTTATCGCCTCTGTTGACTTATTATTAATCAATCTTGAACAACATTACGAGAGAAGAGTTATGTCGGGACATACATTTTCCAAATTATTTGTAAAGCCTGAGAGATAAAAAAAAGTTTAGTCAAACAGATAAAAAGAGGAGAGGAAAAGGATATTTGAGACATAAATAAAAACGGATTTCATAAAGAAAAGAAAATAAAGACAGACATTTGGAAAATATAATTATGGCCTAAGGGTAGGGGCAGTGTAAACAAAAGAAAATGATTTCGTCGACAAAAGATTATAAAGTTGTTCTCACCCACTCAAGTTTCTGAAGTTTCAACTTGAAGTTTACAACCTACGAGACAAAACATTTGGGTCATCTGATAGAGGCTTTATCTCATTGTGTCTTCTACTTCCGGCACTTTACAATCCTCTTGATTCCTTTTGAATTCAAAAGAGTGACGACTTGATGAGACACATGGTCAAATGTCGGAACCATCTCGTATATAACATTACGCAAAAAAAACCCTTGAAACTCTATTTTGTGTTTATATGTATGTCTAGGCCGGGCGGCAAACTCTTGACAACACGCTTATAAGATCCTCCTTAGGTACGTATTATTTTCCTGAACAAGAGCCCTAAATCTTCAGAATTTATACAAAAAAGTTATACGTACATAACTATAACACTGCCTCGGTGGCGTAGTGGTCAAGACGCTCGCCTGGTAAACAGGAGGGTGTGGGTTCAATCCCAGCCGAGGCATGGAATTTTATCCGTTCCTCAATTTTCAGAAACTTTCAGAAACTTTTTTTTAAAACTTGGCTCCCAATTGTAATCCTGTTGTAGAATTAACGTCAGTTTTCTCCCCATAGGTACGTAATACGTATATACTATATACCCACCTATTTTTGAGAAATGTTTATTTGAAAACGAAATTTATTACTCCGAGCTCGTTTTCTAATCCCTGCCCAGGCTAAATTTTATTGTTCAGAGCTTTTCTTTTCTATAAAAAAAAACTGTATTGTTCAAATAAAAAAGCGAATGGAAAATAAATCGTTGACCGAATTTGGAAGAAAATTTGTGTATTGTAAGAGTTGGGTGGAATCGTAAAAAAAGTACACCTCTATTGAAAATTTGAAACTCCTTTTCGGAAGCCTTTTTCTTTTTTTCTGCAGGTTTCTTTTATATACATACATATAGGAAATGTCTTTCTTCGCTTTTTTTTCCTCTTCATAAAATATAGAAAGCTGAACTTGTGTACCTATCAAGCACCTGATGTTTTTTCTACAGATCTCTTGAGACATGGGACTCCAGTGGTCACTTTGGAAAGCTTTCAAAAACAATTTCCTCGGAAAAAAAAAACGAAAGAGTGACTCGAACTGAAATCGAACATTTGCCATAACAACATTGCTCTCATGGTTCACCTTCTCTCCAGTGTCGTAGGTATGCTCCATGGACCACTTTCCTTCCTCTATCAAACCTATTGAAAAATGGCTTTTAATGACAGGATTCTCACTTAGTGTGAGGCTTAAAAAAAGGCTTTAATGGCAGGATTCTCACTTAGTGTGAGGCTTAAAAAAAAAGGCTTTAATGGCAGGATTCTCACTTAGTGTGAGGCTTAAAAAAAAAGGCTTTAATACCTCGCCTAGTGGTTACCTTCCACTCAAGAGTCTATTATTATTATTATTATAACATAGGTACCCAATAATGCACTTTTGGTGATACTTACGAATCCAGTTCAACAAAACCAAACTATGGGGTCTCTAGATGATTGATATTGTTGTCTACTGAAACTGAAATTGCTGACAACAGCCCTGGTTTATTATGAAGGAAGGAGTAGAGGTTGGCGGCATAATAAAGTTATTTGCTGGGAAAATTTAATACAGCAAAACATCTGAGTGGAGTCTTTTCTGCTTTTTATAATTGACAATTTATTATCTTTCAATCGGGAAACAGGATAAAGTTTCAGTAAACAAAGCTTGAAACAACATCAAGGCTCACTCAATATTCACTTTCTTTAAACTAGAAGGTCGCCATTTTTATGAGGAACGCGGGGGGATGCCATTTTTCTCGAGAAATTTTAATGAAAATATTGTGGTCACTTTTGACCAAATAACGGATGAGATGTTAATTCAGATAAATAAATTGTTCCGTTTGTTGTATTTTATAGATATTCCGAACCTAAAAACGACTATTAACTTTCTAACAATGATAAAGTGGAAAGAAAAGCTATTTGTCTTGGGAAAACTGGAAACTCTAAACAATGAAAATACAATTTTTCAGTTACACAAAAGGCGAAAGCAATTTTTGAGTGCTCCACATAGAACTATCTATTCTTAATGTTTAAGAAATCCGTTGCTAATATCATTTTGTTCTAGAGCTATGAAGCAAGTCGAAAAAAGAAGCAAATGGATTTTCATTATTAAAAAAGAGAGAAATGTGTGGGGATATGAAATTGTGTTCCATTGAAAGATTGATTGATTCTAACAAAATATTTGAGAAATTTATGATTCATGTGCCGTTCGAGTATGGGAAGAGATTGGCACATTTCCCATCGCTCAATTATGTTTCCGAGCATTTATCTCATCTTCGTATGGAGCCCTTTAACTTCTCCGCTTCCAATTTATTCATTCGTGTCACGATTCTATTTCTACGGAATGATTGAAATCACGCATTTCTATTTCGGATGCGGTTCGAGGGACTTTGGAGTTCGAGCTTTCTGTGAAATTACATCCAAGTTCTGCCTTCAGTTCTCACCTCAAACACGTGATATGTCATGTAGAATGTAGGGCTGTAGGTATACAAAAGCTTTGTTTTGTTGTTCCATGTATGCAGATCTCATCTCGGAACCTACGTGTCAAGTTGTTGTGACCTGTTCAACTAATGACTCTACTCTGCACTCCCTACCGTTTGTCAATATTTCTTGCACGTGGTGTAATCTCAATTGCATAAATATAGCATCCAAGATTATTATGCATTGTTCTCAACATCTTAACCCATAATTTCTACAATGCAATACAAGAAACGACAGCTAACAAACAGTAATGCACCATCTTTCTTCTAACATTGATAGGTCCCCTTTGTTTTCATTTGGTTTTCGTTTTACTCTCGAGTCATTAATTTCAACCTCCTAACTCCTTCATCCATTCAAATTTATCGGAGCAAAAGGTTGGAAAACAATATAAGAGCTCATCAAAATAAAAAACTGCAATTTTTATTTTCTCTTTTATTGTTCTTGACTTTGTAATCGTGAAAATCTCTTTCATCTTCGACGTAATGGCTGTAAAACAGTCGAGTTTTGGCTCCATGAAAAAAACGAAGTAATCTAGAACAGGAAACAATGTTTCCAGTCTTGTAACAAATTGATATTTCCGTCCGTTCCAGAAGATAAGTTCCAAATAAGGAAGTACCGAGGTACTTTAAAGCCCACTCGAAAAAAAAATGGTAAAAAAAATATTTTTTTTTTTGTCTGTCTGGAAAAACAGAATGAAACCTGGAAAAACAGAATGAAACAACACTCATCTGTAATTAATTGGGTGCGTTCCTCAATTTTCAGGAACTTTCAGAAACTTTTTTTTTTTCCCTGTTAAAGTTGCAAACTTTTGGAAGTTTAAGATTTAATGGTGGTTCCAGAAACGGATAGTAAGTGAGCACTTGGAGGTTGAATGTACATCGAAATAGCCCTCCCAAGCCACACTGAGAAAAAAAAATTGGTGACAAGGTGCCACGAGTTAGGGTGGAAGAACTCTATTATTGGGTTACTTCCCCTGATTTAGGTTGTTGGAATGCTATATTATAGTGTCGAGCCTCCCGATATAGGGTTCAATATTAGAGTGTCGGAACCCAGTCACTCGATTGGGCTTCCGGCATCTTGGTTTTTTTATCAGCGCATCAGCATGCGTGCTCGATCGGTCATTCATCCAGACACATACCATTATCGACGGAGCTTAACCTCAGTATTCACCGTGACAAAGGGTCTGTTTTTCATTCCGACGTGGGTGCGATGCGAACCCGACGCGTGTTTTTCATTCCACTTCCCCTACTTTAGCGTCAACGCTGCGAGGCTTTAATGGCAGGATTCTCACTTAGTGTGAGGCTTAAAAAAAGGCTTTAATGGCAGGATTCTCACTTAGTGTGAGGCTTAAAAAAAGGCTTTAATGGCAGGATTCTCACTTAGTGTGAGGCTTAAAAAAGGCTTTAATGGCAGGATTCTCACTTAGTGTGAGGCTTAAAAAAGGCATTAATAGCAGGATTCTCACTTAGTGAGACTTAAAAAGGCTTTAATGGCAGGATTCTCACTTAGTGAGCTCTTCCACCCAACCGGTTAGTGAGCTCTTCCTCTCTACTTATTTTTCCCACTCTCTCTCCCCTGTTTACCACGTTTTTACTTTCTTTTCAGTAGGTTTGATAAAGAGAACTGTAATTGATGCTACCTAGGGTCTAATCGTCCTGAAAGAGTAGAGAGAAGCCAGACAGGATAGGAGAAAGCCAGCTGTTCCGAGAAAAAACTTATTCGTTGAGAATAAAATCCGTCCCGGGTGGGAATTGAACGCGCAACCTAGGGATTACAAGGTAAATGCGCAACCCTCCAAGTTAACTACATATGTGCTGGCAAGACTTCTTTGATGTTCGATGGATAGAACAAGACTATTTTTATTTATTATTTTTTTTTTTTCAACGGGATATTAAACAATAGATGTTTTTGAGGAATTAAAGAAGTCTCATGACTCCACGATTATGTAATCCTAGAAAAAAAATTAGCTCAAACATACAAAAGGTCTGGCCAGACCTCATCTTTGACAGAAGGGTTAATGTTCGATGGATGGAACAAGACCTGTGTAATGTGGGTACTTATATCAACCATTAACATTCATCTACCACCATTAACATTCATCTACCCTTCTTCCTTCTTCTTGTTTTGCATCTTGAGACGAGAAAGTCGGATAGAAAGTTTTCTCGTAGGTAATTTAACGGTAGAAGAAAACAACCACAACTTTCAGACTCTTACATGGCCTTCCCACTCCTTCTTCTTCTTCTTCTTCTTCTCCTTCTCCTCCTCTTCCTCCTCCTCCTTCTTCTTCTCCTCCTCCTCCTCCTTCTCCTCTTCCTTCTTATCAACCTTCTTCTTCTTCTCCTCCTCCTCCTCCTCTTCCTTCTTATCAATCTTCTTCTTCTCCTTCTTCTTCTTCTCCTTCTCCTCCTCTTCCTTCTTATCAACCTTCTTCTTCTCCTCCTCCTCCTCCTCTTCCTTCTTATCAATCTTCTTCTTCTTCTTCTTCTTCTTCTTCTTCTTCTTCTTCTTCTTCTCCTCCTCTTCCTCCTCCTCCTTCTTCTTCTTCTTCTCCTCTTCCTCCTCCTTCTTCTTCTTCTTCTTCTCCTCCTCCTCCTCCTCCTCCTCCTTCTTCTTCTTCTTCTCCTCCTCCTCTTCCTTCTTATCAACCTTCTTCTTCTCCATCATTCTCTTCCTCTCCTTCTTGTTCTTTCGTCTTTCTCCCATTCCCAAACCTCTCTCATGTAATTAAAACCTTGTCTGAAGAGAATAAACATGGTAAAATATTCAAAGGCTCTCCCGTAGCATTTGGAAATGAAATGGGAGAGAGAGAGAGACACAGAGAGAGAGAGAGAGAGAGGAAGGCACAGAAGGGAGAGAGAAAGAGGGAGAGGAGTAATTATGAGAAAGAGGAGTAACGAGGAATAAAGGATAGGGAAGGAACGGAAAATAGGAAAAGGGGAGGAATATGAAAGAAAGGTGAAGAAAGAAAGACGGAAGGGTTTGGGGAAAGAAAAGAGAGATGGAAAAGAGGAGATAAAATGATACTTGACAAAAGAAAAGGTAATTTTAAGGTATGAATGGTACACGGGAAGATTAGAGGGAGAATTTAAGGAGGTAATTATGGGTCAGAAATTTTAAGTACTTACCTACATGATGGGTAGAGAAGAATAACTTCAATGGTGGTGTGGATAATTAGGCATTAGTGCTGTTCTTTTTAATGTTACAACAAAGGAAATTATTCAAATTTCAAAAGATGAAAAAAAAAAAAAAATGTTGCATTTTTACTTTTTTTTTTAAGAAGTTTGATAGTGAGAACCGTTCCGAGAACGAATTTTATCTGTTTAGGTCTTTAGGATAAAATACGCCTCTTGCGGGAATCGAACCCGCGACCTAGCGCTCACAAGGTAGACGTGCTACCCTCCAAGCAAACTAGACTGGCACTAGTATTTTTCCTCTCAAATGGCCCATGTATGTAGGTCCATTCCCTTGCTAAAGAAATAGCAAAGGTTGAGTGCGAAGGACATCCACTCGTAAAATTTACAGCCAAAACCAAATGTCAGCCCAAAGCTCACCCTAGTAAAGGCTGATTGAGAGGCTGACGAAAAATGCCTGTCTGTACACGGGAAAAGGTGAAGACAAAGAAGATCATTTTGCGGTAAAACAGAAGTAAGAACAAAACTACAACTTCGAGCTTTTGACAAAATGCACACATTCTCGTGGCAAGAAGACACGAAAAATCTTCGTCTAATTCAATTTGAAATGTATACAAACTGCGAACCCGAGAAAAAGCAAAGGAAAAATAGAAGTAATTTCCAAAAGTGCAATCTGTAATAATTCTGTGTCAAGACGAAGAAGTAACAGATAACCCTGAGCTTTCTCTGTTTCTATGAGGGTCGTGCAGGTTGCGTGTTCGATGAGAGGACAGGGGCACGAACTGTTGATCCTTTCAAAGTGAAGATTCATAGAGAAATAATGGTGCTCATTTTCAACAAGGTTATAAGGAACAAGGATGAAGGATGCTTTTCAAAATTAGCAATATAGAAGACTCTGAGAGGGAACTACTAAGGTCATAGTAGTCTCTTGCAATACCTGTGGAAGTTTCGTAGTGATTTCAATCAGTTCCACATTTGACCTTAGTGTAAAAGAAGAGCATAAAGCATCAAGCTTGTAGGATAGAATTCAAATCGCAAAGAGCTGAGAGCATATAGCTCTATGCTCTCCGCTTTACTCTATTTTTATGCCCGCCAAACACGTTCAAGCATGCTTGAACGTGTGTTGAGGACATTACACCAGAGAGCCTGTTAAAGTTGCAAACTTTTGGAAGTTCAAGATTTAATGGTGGTTCCGGAAACGGGTAGTAAGTGAGCATTTGGGAGGTTGAATGCACATCGAAATAGCCCTCCTAAGCCACACTGAGAAAAAATTTGGTGACAAGGTGCCATGAGTTAGGGTGGAAGAACTCTATTATTGGGTTACTTCCCCTGATTTAGGTTGTTGGAATGCTATATTATAGTGTCGAGCTTCCCGATATAGGGTTCAATATTAGAGTGTCGGAACCCAGTCACTCGATTGGGCTTCCGGCACCTTAGTAGT
This sequence comes from Diaphorina citri, assembly GCF_000475195.1. Taxonomy (NCBI): domain Eukaryota; kingdom Metazoa; phylum Arthropoda; class Insecta; order Hemiptera; family Psyllidae; genus Diaphorina; species Diaphorina citri. Next base: position 148,270 of record NW_007377880.1, read on the forward strand.
TTTTTTATCAGTGCATCAGCATGCGTGCTCGATCGGTCATTCATCCAGACACATACCATTATCGACGGAGCTTAACCTCAGTATTCACCGTGACAAAGCCACCACAACTAGCCTCAGAGGAAAGTGGCCTGAGAGGAAAGTGACCTAACAACCAGATCGATACTGTTTTAATCAAATTCAAAAGGACTAAAAGGTATAGGAATAATCAAGGAAAAAGGTTACAGTCGTTTCTGCAACATTTCAAAATTCATGAATTGAAAAGGCCTCATTTTTCGCCAAAACAACTAAGTACATATACTGAAATTTTGAAAACGGCCGGGCCATTCTGACAACTCTTGTATCTCTCCTTCTCTCTCTCTCTCATGGATATTTTATATTCTGCCAAATTAAATTTAACATCAAGTCTCTGAATCTGAAATATTTTTTATTAAATTCAAGACTCACTCTAATTGTATTACAGCCTTTTTAAACTACACAGCCGTGATTTTATTATTATTATTATTTTTTTTTACTTCCCCTTTAGTGGAGGAACAAAGTAATCCGATGAACCCAGCAGGATATTAGTTGTCATCCCAGTGGGGAATCTTAGAATTAACATCGTTTTATACTTTCAATGAAAATTATTTTAAATGGAAAATTATGATCTACCTTTTATTTACATAGGTATACAGTATACATGGTTCATAGATTTACCTGCTGTTTTTCCTTTACGAAATCGTTGGTGGAAAAAATCTAAACAAATGATGAAATATACAAATGGTACACACTACACAGTAACATTAAGTCTTATTTCAGTTAAGAAGTTTAAGTTAAAGTTTAAAATGCAGTTTCTTTGTGTTATTATGTCACAACTTTGGTGCTCACTGCAGCATTGTAGGATTTCCCCAATATCTCAATATCCTAAAATCACATGTTTACCTACCATGCTGGCACCGGTCGCTATGCGCATTTATTTCTATGTCATAGCTACTCATTTTCCTCACGAGGCTGAGATTTTCCTACCATGTTTACCTGGCACCGGTCGCTATGCGCATTATATAATATATTACGCATTATATTGAGGAATCACGAGGCTGAGTGGGCCCCGCAACAGCCAGTCACGGAGTCAATCATTTGCATGATACAAAATTTCTTGACCCCGCCGGGAATCGAAGGTACATGGTTCATAGATTTACCTGCTGTTTTTCCTTTACGAAATCGTTGGTGGAAAAAATCTAAACAAATGATGAAATATACAAATGGTGCACAGTAACATTAAGTCTTATTTAAGTTAAAGTTTAAAATGCAGTTTCTTTGTGTTATTATGTCACTACTTTGGTGCTCATTGCAGCATTGTAGGATTTCCCCAATATCTCAATAATCCTAAAATCCAATATTTACCTACCATGCCTGGCACCGGTCGCTATGCGCATTATATTACGCATTATATTGAGGAATCACGAAGCTGAGTGGGCCCCGCAACAGCCAGTCACGGAGTCAATCATTTGCATGATACAAAATTTCTTGACCCCGCCGGGAATCGAACCCGGGTCTCCCGCGTGCAAGGCGAGCGCAGTGACCACTACGCCAGGGAGCTGACCCATCGTCATAATCTGCAGAAGACTACTTAAGCTGGCATTGCTGCAAATGCCTTGATATCCTCTATTGTTTAAGTCTTATTTAATGTTAACTTACCATTACAAATTTTGTAGATGTACCTACTTTGTATATACTCTTTGAAGTATTGAAGTACGTCCACAGGTAGACGTTACACGTGTCCTTACACTTTCTAAATATTTTTATGTGCCTAATTCATAAATAGGGAAGGAATCTTACCTGCTGGTCAAAAATGTTTATGCTGATGGTGAAAACTGCATTGTTTGTGTATGTAGAATCGTCCAAAATAACAAAAGTTTCTCGATTCGCACGGAAACCACACTGACCACTCACAGTTAATCTAAGTATACCTACGAATATCTAACATAGATACCTAGGTAAAAAAGAGCAAATAAAAAAAATAGAGAATATTAATAGGTAAATACTTTGTTGTTTAGATAGAAAATGTGGAGATATCCCTTTACCTCCTACCAACTCTGCCTATAAAATTTGATTTGACTGTCAGTTTTTCGGTAAAAGCCTTTTTCCTACTCATAACTTCCTGATTTCCTGTAGAAAACATTGTCGAATTTGCTCCCTTAAGGTACGGTTTCCTAGCGACGTGTTTTCTGCGCAGCGCGGAACCGAACACGTCGGCAGGAGCGTGAAATATATTGCGCTGCGTGAAAGTGTTTTCCAACAAAACGTTTTCGCCCGACGTAGTTGTTCATTTTTAGTTTTTGTGAGACAGTTCAGAGAAATGGAGGCCATTTGCAGGAAAAGAAAGTTGATGGCGATTTTACTACAAGAAATCATGGACGATGACCAGGAAGAAGAGATATTGCTGACCAAATTCGTGATGTCCAGAAAAGATATAAAATTTTATGTTGCATAACAAAATCAATTAGACGATCGTCTTCGTCGGAAGAAAACCTTGCCGAAGGGGTTTAGCGAAATTTGCAGTCATTTTCACAAGCCTCAAACACAAAAGTTAATAAAAAGTACAAACAAAAATGTGAATTCGATCAAAACAAACGAAAATCACGCAGCGTACAACGAAACTGACTCCCTCTGAACGCAGTCGGATCTACTGCGTCGACGTAACACGTTCTGAGCCGGCGCAATGCGCTCACTAGGAAAACAGTCTCACCTAATTACTCAGAATAGGTGCCCGGCGTGAAACGCTCAGCGTATCACGTCAACCACGACGCAAAAAACACGTCGCTAGGAAACCGTACCTTTAAGTACAAGTTTGGCCTTAACTCAAGTACCTACACCTACCCGTTATCTACTACCAATTATTATTTATTACCTTCTTATTCCCTATACCATTTCTTTTTTATAGCTTCCTAATGACACTCTCGGGAGAAATAAAATCTTGATATTAAAGCGACTAATCGAAAAAAAAATCTTGATAATTTATGTATTTAGCATTTTGTTTAATTACCTACCCTACAAGAATATAAATTAGAAAAGCGGTCGCTAGTAATTCTTGTAAACTGTAAATACTGTGAGCCCGACTAACACTCGTATTTATGAACAAGAATGATAGTTCTTAGATCAGTCTCAAGTCAAAATTGACCAATCAAATGCCTTGAGACTATGCTTAGCACGAACTTAAGAGCAGGTATGCTGCTTGAGCATGACACAAATGAGAAATAGTTCAGTACCTACTTATTTACCTACATTCTAGGACCTGCGACACAGGTTCAGACTGTCTGACAGATCTAGACAACACACTTATCCAATTTTGGTCTCTCACACAAGTCACACATGTTTTTACTGACCGCGATCTGTCAGACGGTCTGACCGCGAGTGGCTGGCATCAGATCAGACTAAACTCCTCTTGTCTTTTTGTAGGATGTGAATCTCCAATTTTGCTCATACCTCGGTATATACCGACTAACAGATTGACTAGAACAGATAGACTAGACAACAGATAGTACAGAATTATTTCTGATACCTGCCTCGGTGGTGTAGAGGTCAAGGCGCTCGCCTGGTAAACAGGAAGGCGTGGGTTCAATCCCAGCCGAGGTATGGAATTTTATCCTCAATATAATTTGAGAATTTGACCACATTAATAGTAGTAGCCAAGTAGCCTACTGCTGGAATAAAGGGACTTTTCAGTCCTATGCGAGCAGTATAAATAAGCACTATTATTATTATTATTATTATTATTATTATTATTATTTATCTTTTGCTATTTTGCTTCGAGTTGGTATACTAATTTTGAAAATCATTATCTAACGGTTACCTACATTTTGTAGATTTATGAATTAATAAATAGTCCTATGTAATTTGATGTTCACCGCTCGTTGTCCGAATTATTCCATCAAACAACCTACATATCTAAAACGAACAGCCTTTTCTCGCCGACAAAACAGAAAAGATTTCACAAAACACGTAACAATTCACAATCCCATTTCCAAACCTATTTCGGCGAGAGGGGACAAAAAGCACGAACTACTAATCTCGCGAGCGAACGTGAAAAAAAAAAAGTCAAAACAGCAACAGAAACCCGCAACAGTGCGAGGTTGCGATGTGTACGCAAGCAGGGAGAGATGAGAACTGACTCCAATATCCTCCATCCCGACAGACTCCAGAGTTTTCTTATTTTGCTTGAGGGTTGCTCTCCTTTCCCGAGAGAAAACCGTCGGGGAGCTTTGTGAAGACAGAATCCATCATGTTTTCCACAGAGATATCCGTTGAAATGATTCCTATACTCACAAATCCATACACAAAAAGCCCACTTAGTGGCTTAGCTGAAAGGGCAAATAGCCCTAAAGGATGAGTTAAGCTTCTACGAATCTAGACTCACAAAGGACGGGAGCCTTTGGTAAAATTTCAGTGAATAAGAAGTACAAACATACGAATATCCACTTATTTACAATCACCTCATTTGTAATGGGTAGTTGGAATCCCAATTATAATAGAAGAACACCCAAATAAGCATCATTCAAAAGGATAAGGAAAGTCGTGTGATGTACAGTGATGTTCACACCAGATATTTTTTTTTTAAACCAGTAAATAAAATAATATTCAGTGACTTTAAATAATACTATGAAATGAAGATCTTTTAAAATCAGGCAACAGATTTCTAAATAGGGGAACACGATTAACTTGTTGAAATTAGTTTTCAGTTTAGTTAGTTAAATTAGCTTGATACTTGTTGAAATTCCTTAAGAAAATTGAGAAAGTCAATATTATTTTAACCGATAATGACTTTGAAAAGTGTTCTAGTACTGTTGTTACTCATGTGTACGAGTATATGTCACGAACGCAAACAAGATTCCAAACAATCGCGTTGCTGCTATATCACTAATTATAGTGTTGTCATGAACGCATCGAAGGATTATTATAAAGAATTTAAAGATTTAAATCCAGATATGGCCAGCCTTGAAGACGTAGATGATATATCTGAAGTAAGATGTATATCAGATAAAAAATATTACTGCATGTCGTACCTCCAAATCGAGCCTATGAATGATAAAAGCCTACAGAAGATTAGGGCCTACAGAGGATTTGGAGGACTGGCGTGGAATAGTAGTTGTGCTTGGAAATTCGCTCACTATCGGATCATGTACTGCAATGAGTGCGTTTCTGACCTTTGTAACAATGCGAGCCTTTGGAATCCACAAGAAATACGTTACCTGAACAACAGTTTCTCGCTGTCAGGAGTGATCAAAAGGTACCTGTCTCCTTCTTTGATTGTGACAGTCGTTATCCTTCATGTGATTAGGGTTGTTCGGATGTAAAGAGCAAAGTTCAAATATAAGATTTCATAGTTATAACTTATTATTTACAAGAGAAAGCTAGCCGTTCCGAGCCGATAGCTGTTTAGCCCTTTCACCCACAATACGTCCCACCGAATCATTATTTTTAAAAGTGGGATATATCATCCCAGACCTATCGCAAAAAATCGAACGCATCTCCTGCCATATGTACATATATTTTCATAGCGAATAGCTTCCTAGTGACCCAAAAAACCCGACCCAAAGTTGTGACTTTCGTTAGAAATTAATAGCTCACCCCTAAAGGGTAAGTATTTAAAAAAAAAAAAAATCAGGCTAGGCACATTGCATACTCAATAGTTTCTAGGCGTTCACTAAATCATCAAAATTTCATCTTCATGAACATGAAGGGAAATGTTCGTATTTTGTTGAGATCTTTATTATTATTCTATTGAAGCTTCAGATATTATATTGGTTTAATTCTTTAGTAATTAAATATGGAAGGTAATAAATAATAATTGCATTTCTAGGTATAAAATTTCTAGCATTTGCTGAACAAAAATTATTCTGTAATACTTACTTACCGTGTCCGGCTCATCAAAATGCCAATCAAATGATACTTTCCCAATGGCATGCCATTGTCGTAATTAATGTACAAGTAGGTACCTATAAAGAACACAGAAAGCCCACTCCGAGGCTTAAGCGTAGTAACAAACAGCCCAAAAGGACAGGGTATAAGCTTCTACATAGAATGATAATGAACAATTATTAAGTATTAGGAAAGTGTACATAAACAATGGTCAAGTATAGACAAAGTTACCCTAACCAAACACAAAACCATCTGATCTGATTTCAATTTTGGGTACTTGATAATGTTTGTTCCTTTTATTCCTCTTTACTACTCTCTCCTTCTTCCTTATTTGACTCCATTTCCTCTCTCTCTCTCTCTCTCTCTCTCAATTTTTCCTTTTCTCTCTCTTTCCTCCTCCATCCTCTGTCCCATCACTATATCTTTTGTCTTTTCTTCCCTCTTCCGCCACAACTTCAATCTCTTTAATTGTTTTATAACTTTCTCTTTTAGGTCGTCTAGTTGTACTTCAAAGGGTTTGCTTTGCTCTCTTGACTATTGTTCAATATTTTCATTTCCAAATGTAATTGTTGTTAACTTACCATTACAAATTTTGTAGATATACCTACTTTGTACTCTTTGAAGTACGTCCACAGGTAGACGTTATACGTGTCCTTACACTTTTTAAATATTTTTATGTGCCTAATTAATAAATAAATAAATAGGGAAGGAATCTTACCTGCTGGTCAAAAATGATTATGCTGATGGTGAAAACTGCATTGTTTGTGTATGTAGAATCGACCAAAATAACAAAAGTTTCTCGATTCGCACGGGAAACCTCACTGACCACTCACAGTTAATCTAAGTACCTACGAATATTTAACATAGATACAAAAATACAATACAAACAATAGATACAATACAAAAAAAAGAGCAAATAAAAAAAATAGAGAATATTATTAGGTAAATACTTTGTTGTTTAGATAGAAAATGTGGAGATATCCCTTTACCTCCTACCAACTCTGCCTATAAAATTTGATTTGACTGTTGGTTCAATATTTTCATTTCCAAATGTAATTGGGTTTCGATTTTAGAAGGTTAGGTATGTACTTTCTGATTTCTCCGTTCTTTTCGAACAGTTTATCTTTTCCCTTTCGATATCTTTCTTCATGAATTCTTCTTCTTCTTCTTCTCTCTCTCTCTCTCTCTTTCTTCGTCGCCCTCTGTCGTTATATTTCTCACTCGCGTTCTCTTTCAATCATCTCTCCCTCCATGACATTAAAGAGAAAGGTGCTTATTTTAATCATTTTTTGAGTGACAGTCAATCTTTTTCCCTCCTCATCTTTCTGTCTCTTCTCCCTCTTTCCCTTCTCTCTCTCTCTCTCTTTCCCGTCCTCCCTCTCAGTCTATCTCTTTTTCTCTCCTTCTCCTTCTTGAACCCTTCTTATCTCTTTCCCTCTATCTCTTTCTCTCCTTCTTGAACCCTTCATCTCTCTCTCTCTCTCTTCCAACCTCCCTCTCAGTTTAATCTCACCCTCCCTCTACCCTCTTGAGGGAAGAATGGTTTCTCCCCTCTTGTCATATCCTTATGATTATCTTCAGCTCGAGTGGATCATGTAAAAGAAGGAGAATGAGGAGTTTGTACTCAGAGGAAGAAATTAGACGTGAATTGAGTGTGAAGGAAGGAAGAAGAAAAGAATTTGATATGAAAGATAAAAATGTCAATGAGGTACATATGTACTAGGTACTACCTGTACCTACATCAAACTTACTAAACTGCAGTTCTTAGTATAGGTCTGACTGGGGGACGTTAAACAGGGAGTAGACCAGCTTAGTCTGGCTAGGGGACTTGAGTGCGAAGGGCATCCACTCGTAAAATTTGTAGCCAAAACCAAATGTCAGCCCAAAGCAATCAACCTAGTTGGGGCTGATTGAGAGGCTGACAATAAACGCCGACCCCGTCTGTACACGGGAAAAGGCGAAGAAAAAGAAGAAGAGTAAAGGTATCTATAACCTCAGGCTTAGACTTCATTACTTCATCTGAGTAGGAGTAAGAAAGAAAAGATGAAATTGCATGTGAAAGATTTGAATCACGGGATGAGTATAGAACCTAGAACCTTGATGACCTTCCCGCGTTCAATCTCTATCAAACTTTATGAACCCCTAGGAGAGGAGTTACAGAAGAGCTCTGGACTTTCAAAGAAGTATACAGGTGTTGTTGAACACGTGTGTTCCAGATTTTTTCAAATATTCTTCAATCTGATCTATAGTGTAATAATAATAACCCAACAAGTCTCTCTCTCTCTGAGGGTGAAGGGATTTTTCAATTCCATCTTTCTCTCTGGTAAGATAAACAAGGTATAAAATTAAAATCATCATCCCATTATTCTCTCTCTCTCTTCTGTGTTTTTTTTTATTTATTTAATTTCCTACCTACGTACCTAGATGTATTCAAGTATTTCCATCTGCCTAGGTATATTCAAGTATTTCCAACATGCTAGCCCATGTAGTCATGTGGGTAGTACTTCAGGTAGATGACAGCAAATCCTATACTCCAAGTAGATATCTACCAGGGCCGTATCCAGGATTTTGCCAAGGGGGGGGGGGGCCAAAACCAGAATAGAATGCACCACTTTTCTACTGCTCGGATGAGACTGAAAGTTCCCCGGGCAGTCCGAAGTCTGTTTTCCCTCAGTCTGTGCATCCGCAAACTCGCCAGATCTCGAAGTGTGTCCGTTCCCTCGCAGTATAAACACTGGGATAGATATTGAAGACCAGATAAAAAAAAATAATAATAATAAAAATGGAAAGCATTTTAATATTCAGACCCATACCAGGGAACGGGAAAACCCAGGTCTGAAAATAAAATTACTACGGTCCGATCAGAATTCGAACCCAAGATCCCCGAGTCGCTTGGTAACAGAGGCTCTATATTTGTGGAACCTATGAACTCTGAACCCACTTCTACCCAAAATCCCAAGAAGACCCTTAAGAAACGCATAAAAAAAGGTCGCGGTCATCGATCACTCCAGATTCCTAGAATTAATACCAAATGGAAAGAAGAAAAAAATACATAATGTTCCAGATATTGAGACCTTAAATGTCCAAAATGACGATGAAATACCGCGAAACCCACAATTATAATCCCGCCATAAATAATCTCAAACGTCTTTTGAAAGCACTGACAAGGGGGTCTAAAAATAGACAGGTAGATTTTAATAATGGTGATTATAAACCGATTAGGTTTCCGTAGTAAATCTTTTAGATTCCCAAGTTCCGGTTCGTAGTACTGAGAACAGAAATGGAAGGGGTTTGCTTGCTTCCATCAAGTTGAGAACATATTCGTACATTTCATTCATAAAACTGAAACCCATCACATTCGGCTCGTACATTCACAACGGTTCATTCTACATCAAGATATATCTTCGTATTTATATGAACCAACTTCCTTGCCATGTAGGCAGTTCTTGTGGTAATTAGGTACGTGTCGAGTAATATTTAGTCATTATTATTTAGATTGTCTTGTTCCATGTTCGTGGTGTGTTTAGTTTTTAGTTCATGTTTGGTTCTCTCTGAGATGTGAACGGTATAATAGGTAACTTTATTAGTGCAGAAGTTGCTGCCAAACTGCCAAGTAGAATTAAAGCTACTCAGCTGTCCTCACAATAGAAAAACTGCAAGTTCTCCTTGACACTGATGAAAATTGACGCGAAATAACACGTTTGAATTATTTAACAACTGAAAGACATAAAAATAAAATAAAATAGAAAGTAAAAAAATTAAAATAAATAAAAACTCTGATTTGATAGAAAATATCTTTACAGAAAAAGACATACCTAGTAATAGTAAGTTTGTTTTTATCCTCCTTTTTTATAGTTTTTATGAATACCTAATAATCCTAATATTGCCATATTTTACTTTGTAGGTACCTCATTTTGATTGATTTGAAGATTTTTGAAGGTGATTTTTGGGGGCATGGAACCCTTAACCTTTTGTCGTCATTGAAGGGTATTGTTAAACTCTGGATATTTCTTTCATAAATTATTTATTGGGTAATATTTATTCGCCAACAGCTAGGTAACATTTACAATAGGTAGGTAGGTAGGTAGGTAACTATTGTATTTTATACCGTCTCGTAGCTACACCTACACGTAGCTACCTACTTTTCAAAAGGAAGCTGACTTCGTTTTTCATTGATTTTACCTATTATGTAGGCAGATATTGTATGTATTATTTCAATACCTATAGGAATAAAAACATTCAAAACTCATTTCTAACTATTGTATTTTATACCTTCTCGTAGCTACACCTACACGTAGCTACCTACTTTTCAAAGGAAGCTGACTTCGTTTTTCATTGATTTTACCTATCATGTAGGCAGATATTGTATGTATTATTTCAATACCTATAGGAATCAAAACATTCAAAACTCATTTCTATGTGTTATAAGAAATTTTATTAAGGCATGTAGAGAGATAGGTAATAATATGTACGATGTAATGGTTCTTTCTGTGGAATTGATGGATAACAACTTTGAAACTCACACATGAGACTAAAAAAAAAAAATGATTAGCCTTGTATTCAGGTGGTAGGTAATTGGATATTATTTGGAATATTTCAGAAGCAACACACATCCATGATATTATTACGTGGTAACACGATCATTTCTCATTTCAGAATTCAGTATGTTGGTATCAATTTAACAGAGGATTTTGGTTGCAAGTCGTATATATTATTACGTGGTAACACGATCATTTCTCATTTCAGAATTCAGTATGTTGGTATCAATTTAACAGAGGATTTTGGTTGCAAGTCGTGGTTTTGAAGTACCTACCTAGGTCCCTATCCCTACCTAAACTTTAGCATTCCGTCTACCATGAATTTAAACTATTCGTTACATTTTGTTATTCTGTTCGTACCAAGAATTTCCTTATCATTAATATGTTCTGCGGTGACCATAAGTGAAAATATAGGCAAAACGTTAAGGTACAAAACATCATGAAAATTCTATGTACAAATAGCCCCTAGAAGATTTTTTTTTTTTTTTTTTTTTTTTTTAACCCAACCATTTTTTTCCACTATCCCTACCTAAACTTTAGCATTCCGTCTACCATGAATTTGAATTTGAACTATTCGTTAAATTTTGTTATTCGTACCAAGAATTTCCTTATCATTAATATGTTCTGCGGTGACCATAAGTGAAAATCTAGGCAAAACGTTAAGGTACAAAACATCATGAAAATTCTACGTACAAATAGCCCCTAGAAGATTATTATTATTATTATTATTTTTATTTTATTATTATTATTATTTTTTTTTTGGAAAATATTCATAATTATATCCTCTCACCTTTGCCAGTCCGGAATTGCTCCTTTGCTGTATCCCGCCTAGGAGGGTACCGTGTAGCCGTGTACGACCCTCCACTAATAGTTTCATAATTTCAATAGAGGGCTGAACGTGCTTTGGTTATGATTTGGACAGGAACAAGCATCTTACGACATAAACTGGTCTTAAGAACCTACCTAGCATTATCTACTAAGACGCAGAGATAAAACTTATTACAAAATCGTCCCTGAGTTATGAAACTTTAACTCAAAATAATACCTAAGATATCAACTGAATATACTGATATTTTACTATATTAAGCCCTGCCAAAAACAAGTAGTGATGCAAGATTTTATCTATTATTGAAATTGACTTTCTTACTGTAATTTAGTTTATTTCTTTTAAATTCCTTGATTTAGTTCCTTTGATGACATCAATCATTGGAAAAGCTGCTCTCTTACTAAACTTCTGCCTCACTATTGTCTTGAACCCACGCCCTCTGGGTTGCCAAGCGTTTACGCCTTCTTAACCGCTTCTAGAAGGCGGCATTCTAGAAACTGGAACAACTTGGCTATTCCAGAGCTTGAAGAACATTGAGAACAAAGACAAGAATTACAATGCCAATGAGAGTAATAAATTAATTTATAACTATGATTACCTACTACTAGTATAAATGAGTTGCATTAATTGATGGTTAATTAGCTGTCATGGACCAAGGCCAGATATGAGAGGGAGAAGAAAACAATTTTATTACTATACGAGATACGAGGTATATTGTGATTATGACATGTACCAGCAAACCAGTGCTTTGCCACGGACTCATAACTCGACATTGGTTCAGGTTTCGGCAAATCTTTCAGTACCTAATTGAGTTGGTCTAGATACCTTAAAATACAGTTACAAGAAAAATAACACAAACACACACACGGAACAATGTCTAAAACTTTGGATTTAGGCTCTAGGGACCTACACGATTAAAATCTAACAAGGGAATAATAAGTTCGGAGAGGTTGGGGCGAGGCCGGGTGATATAACATATGAAACATATGGATCTCATGTTTCGTCATGATATGTTGCAGCCTCCATGATTTCCATATGGAACAGACGTAGAGGTGAACTCACAGCTGTCTCGTCAGTAGAGGGTGCCCAGCTGGCACAGAGGTAGATGTGCTACTGATGGGTTCAGGGTACCCGCTAATTCATTCGGGTACCTGGGTCCGTGGATCAATACGAGTAGGTAGGAGGCTGCCTGTGTTGACTTTCCTTCATATATTATTGACCTTATGTTTGTTCAAATCAATTTCACCAAGTGTTCTAAAGCACAAGCAGTGTGAGATGTTGCTGTTCAATATTTTAGGACACCCCTAAATCTTTCTTCAAGCGTACAACAGCTTTTGGCTCCAGAGTAAATACTTCTACTTTTTCAGCAAATTAATTTCACCACAGATCACTTGTGATATGAACCATTAAGTCGCGTCATTTGTACACATCTCTTCAGTTTAGATGTCACATAACGCTGACAGGTCATCACATTTTCTGACGCTCCTAATGTCTGTGGATGATTTTTCATTCTGGGTATCTCCAATGATTTATGTATGTTCCTTCACATCTTGTCATGTCTTTTCTTCCTGCGAGCTGCGTGGTTCTAGAAAACGCCATTGTTGTGCATGTTGAACAAAGGAGACTCCTAATGATCCCAACATCTATCTCATGATGACCCAGCATCACTTGGAGAGTGGCAACCCTGTTGTATTTATCGTTAACACATGGCACGCTTAGCTTGGAAATCCATGCATGATTACATAGTGAAGTGTGAGTGTCGTGTGAGTCCTTGCTATTGCTCCTTCAAGCATGAACCCTAGAACTTCTCCTAATGATGGATTAGAAGAAAAAAATATTCTTTTCAAGAGGGCCTGAATAATCTCGATAGTAATTTCGAGGCGTATTTCAATCAGTGGTTCCCCAAACCTCTCGATTCAGTCATCAGAGATCCTGATCAGGGTTATAAAAGGTTAAGTGTTCCAGTGTTTCTGGTTCAAGAGGAATATGAACCAGCCCTATTATAGTAGGTCCTTAGAAGGTTCTATTCTCAACAATGCCTTGAGTGGCCGAGTATTTTTTTAGATTCCTAGTTCATTCTATCAGAGCTGCAATAAGTGAAGTCAATTCTGGTCGAGATGGTCTTTATAAGTGTAAGTGGACTCGAGGAATCGAGAATTTATTATTTACCTACCTATTGTCCAAAGAGGTTTTTAATAGCGTAAGAGTACTTCATAATCTATTGTACCTGATACCTATAATTGAACTATGGTATGGCGGACCCCAGCAGAAGATATTACAACATTTTGAGAAGCACTAATTCACAACAGAATATTACACCGAATTTGTATATCTTCAACGCTAGAGAATACACTCAATGTTTCTCATAGAGTCTTATGTTCAGAGAGCTTTAAGCTCCATTCCTCTCTCGCTTTGGACTGAACACATGTGTTCATCACTTAACCTTAGAAAGATATGTTGTTCGGTATGTTAAAACATAATATATCTATAGCCACTCTACATTCCTCATGATCGTTTTCGAATAACCTTGCCCGGAAATTCTGGTTCGATTTATTAGAGTTCTTCTTGATTAAAATCTTCCTTCGTCCTCCGTCACGTCACGATTAAAATCTTCCTCGCCCCTCGCCCATCATCTGACGTCGCGTCGCAGCCATGAAAGTTAGGATGCGACAGACAACCCAGCTAAATATTGCGAAAAAAAAGCTTGACTTTGCCTTGTTTTTTGTCTCTTCTAGGCGAAACTCATTAATAAGTTGACTGGAATGTGTCCAAATAATTTCTCCGACGAAGAGAAAGAAGGGGGACTTGAAACATTTTCGGCAAACAGCCCAAAAGGACAGGGTATAAGCTTCTACATAGAATGACAATGAACAATTATTAAGTATTAGGAAAGTGTACATAAACAATGGTCAAGTATAGACAAAGTTACCCTAACCAAACACAAAACCATCTGTGTTGAAATTGGATGTGAAGAGAAAGGAGTAAAAAGAAAAGTTGCTGGCGAGGACTAGAAAAAAGAAAGAAAGATGAAATTGGATGTAAAAGTAGGAGAATGAGGAGTTTGTACTCAGAGGAAGAAATTAGACGTGAATTGAGTGTGAAGGAAGAAGAAAAGAATTTGATATGAAAGATAATAAAAATGTCAATGAGGTACATATGTATTAGGCCCATATATTAGGTACTACCTACATCAAACTTACTAACTATTAGGTACTACCTACATCAAACTAAACTGCAGTTCTTAGTATAGGTCTGACTGGGGGGCGTTAAACAGGGAGTAGTCTGGCTAGGGGACTTGAGTGCGAAGGGCATCCACTCGTAAAATTTGTAGCCAAAACCAAATGTCAGTCCAAAGCAATCACCCTAGTTAGGGCTGATTGAAAGGCTGACGATAAACGCCGACCCCGTCTGTACACGGGAAAAGGCGAAGAAAAAGAAGAAGAGTAAAGGTAGATATCTTCATATCTATAACCTCAGGCTTAGACTTCATTACTTCATCTGTGTAGATTGAATCACGGGATGAGTATAGAACCTAGAACCTTGATGACCTTCCCGCGTTCAATCTCTATCAAACTTTATGAACCCCTAGGAGAGGAATTCCTAGTTCACTCTGTCAGAGCTGCAATAAGTCAATTCTGGTCGAGATGGTCTTTATAAGTGGACTCGAGGAATCGAGAATTTATTATTTACCTACCTATTGTCCAAAGAGGTTTTTAGTAGCGTAAGAGTACTTCATAATCCCTGATACCTATAATTGAACTATTGTATGGCGGACTCCAGCAGAAGATATTACAACATTTTGAGAAGCACTAATTCACAACAATATTACACCGAATTTGTATATCTTCAACTCTAGAGAATAAACTCAATGTTTCTCATATCTTCAAGAGTCTTATGTTCCGAGAGCTTTAAGCTCCATTCCTCTCTCGCTTTGGACTGAACACATGTGTGTTCATCACTTAACCTTAGAAAGATATGTTGTTCGGTATGTTAAAACATAATATATCTATCTCCGTAGAGCTATAGCTATACCATATATCTATAGCCACTCTACATTCCTCATGATCGTTTTCGAATAACCTTGCCCGGAAATTCTGGTTCGATTTATTAGAGTTCTTCTTTCAAGATGTCTGTTCATAGTTAAAATCCAAAACCTAGGTTCTCGTTGGAATTACATATGTAAAGCTATGTAGAAGCTAGACTTCACGAAGTAAGGTTACTTCAAACTTCTAATGTGAATAACCCTCCACAAAATTTTCGTATTTTTTTAGCCATTCCTCAAATTCCTTTAGAAATTATACCTATTATTAAAGGTCACCTACCATTTGGTCGTTTCCATTCCGCCCCTGACTCACAAATCATACCTAAGAATTCAGAATACCTTTTCGTGATATTCGAAATAATTACAAAATTATTATATCAACGTTACAATCATTCCATTATCCATGACGTTATTTTTAGTTCCTACCCCCAAGCTACTCTGAAAACGTGTTTCCAGATTTGAGTTTATTTTTTCCTATTGTATTATTGTCTGAACAAATTCCTTTTTTTTTGTCTGAAAAGTTAAAGTTAAAAGTCTCGGATTACGCCCAGCAGCCTAGCTTTTAAGTTTTAATATCCAATGTCTATAGGAACTTGGAAACTCTTTCAAAACTTGTACCTTAAAAACTTTAGAGTTTCCTGAAATGTCTTCAGGTGACGTTTAAAGCAGGGTTTAGCTATGTAGGTACCTACTTGAGTATTACATGTCCTTTGAAAATAGAGAGGAAAATTCTTGTCTTTAGAGCTCTTTATCTATTAGGTAATTTGGTGAAATAGGTTGGACATCAATGAAGACAACTGCAAAATACAAAAGAAGGAATCTCGGTCTTTGTGAATGTATTTCAAGAAAACAACAAAATCGACTCGCGACTTCCACATAATGAAAACTGTACAATTTACAGTTCTAGATATATCTTCGTATTTATATGAACCAACTTCCTTGCCATGTAGGCAGTTCTTGTGGTAATTAGGTACGTGTCAAGTAATATTTAGTCATTATTATTTAGATTGTCTTGTTCCATGTTCGTGGTGTGTTTAGTTTTTAGTTCATGTTTGGTTCTCTCTGAGATAATTTCCTGTCCTAAAAGTTTTTAGTTTTTTTCATTTCTTGGTATTCCGCATACGTCATTTCGTGTGAGTGCTTTTAATTTTATGTTTTATTTATTAATTTTAATCCTAAAAGTTTAAGTTTTTAGTTTTTTTCATTTCTTGGTATTCCGCATACGTCATTTCGTGTGAGTGCTTTTAATTTTATGTTTTATTTATTAATTTTATTTTTTTCTTCAAAATAAAAAATCATCAGTTTCCATTAAATTTATTAAAAATTAATCTTCAACGAACAACCATAAAATATCAGTGTTTTAATTTACTTGTTTATTATTTTTTATTTATTTTTGGAACACGTAAACATTGTAAATATATTTATTTTTAAACCTTTTTATTTTATTTATTTAATTTTATATTTGACATTTTCTATTTTTTATCTAAAAAGACTCAAGTTTTGTGTGAATTGGTTTATCATCTTTTCTCTTGAATGGGATTAATTGTTTGCTGAGATGTGTTCGTTTTGAGTAAGTATACGTTTGTTGTTTCAATATTTATTTTGTCTATTTGTTTGGTTCTTTTGTTCCATTATCACCACGTTTGTTTAGCATTTAGTTGTATACCCACACGTATTTTCTCATATTTGTGTAGATTCAGCTAAGAGGATTTTTGTTTA
This sequence comes from Diaphorina citri, assembly GCF_000475195.1. Lineage (NCBI taxonomy): Eukaryota > Metazoa > Arthropoda > Insecta > Hemiptera > Psyllidae > Diaphorina > Diaphorina citri. Next base: position 165,290 of record NW_007377880.1, read on the forward strand.
CACTTTCTTTTATATTGTTTGTCATTGTCTTGTCAGCACAGTCTCCTGATAGTCCTGATATTTGTATGGACGTAACTTTCACTGTTCCTTTCTCATTGTTTCTTTTATATTGTTTGTCATTGTCTTGTCAGCACAGTCTCCTGATAGTCCTGATATTTGTATGGACGTAACTTTCACTGTTCCTTTATATTTTCTTATCTAGGAGATATGCACATGTCGTCCTACCTTCTCCTCTAACGTATTCTGTTACAGATAACAGAGTTTCTGTTATGTCCATATTATAGAATACTTTGAACAAAGGGTAGGACTCAGGTACATAACTAACTACCTACTTCATAATATTATTTTGCAAAAAGCTATTATGTTTTTACTAAGATTCTTTGTAGGAAAATATTCAACCTCTAACGTATTCTGTTACAGATAACAGAGTTTCTGTTATGTCCATGTTATAGAATACTTTGAACAAAGGGTAGGACACAGGTACATAACTAACTACCTACTTCATAATATTATTTTGCAAAAAGCTATTATGTTTTTACTAAGATTCTTTGTAGGAAAATATTTATAATTATATCCTCTCACCTTTGCCAGTCCGGAATTGCTCCTTTGCTGTATCCCGCCTAGGAGGGTACCGTGTACGACCCTCGACCCTCCACTAATAGTTTCATAAATCATAATTTCAATAGAGGGCTTAACGTGCTTTGGTTATGATTTGGACAGGAACAAGCATCTTACGACATAAACTGGTCTTAAGAACCTACCTAGCATTATCTACTAACGCTGACATTATGTTTGTTCAAATCAATTTCACCAAGTGTTCTAAAGCAGTGTGAGATGTTGCTGTTCAATATTTTAGGACACCCCTAGATCTTTCTTCAAGCGTAAAACAGCTTGGCTCCAGAGTAAATACATCTACTTATTCAGCAAATTAATTTCACCACAGATCACTTGTGATATGAACCATTAAGTCGCGTCATTTGTACACATCTCTTCAGTTTAGATGTCACAACGCAGAGATAAAACTTATTACAAAATCGTCCCTGAGTTATGAAACTTTAACCCAAAATAATACCTAAAATATCAACTGAATATACTGATATTTTACTATATTAAGCCCTACCAAAAACAAGTAGTGATGCAAGATTTTATCTATTATTGAAATTGACTTTCTTACTGTAATTTAGTTTATTTCTTTTTAATTCCTTGATTTAGTTCCTTTGATGACATCAATAATTGGAAAAGCTGCTCTCTTACTTCTGCCTCACTATTGTCTTGAACCCACGCCCTCTGGGTTGCCAAGCGTTTACGCCTTCTTAACCGCTTCTAGAAGGCGGCATTCTTTTCTAGAAAACGCCATTGTGGTGCATGTTGAACAAAGGAGACTCCTAATGATCCCAACATCTCATGATGACCCAGCATCACTTGGAGAGTGGCAACCCTGTTGTATTTATCGTTAACACATGGCACGCTTAGCTTGGAAATCCATGAAGGGAACTTTTCCACACAACCACAAGAGAAAAAAGTAAAAAGAGATAGAGAAATTAATCCATCCATTTATTTGTCTGTTGCAGGTACACTTCCGAGGTCGCACGTTCCGAGCAAACATGAAAACCAAAGTCTCCTCAAACGGCACAGCCAACAAATCCACCATTCCTCCTTGTCCCTATGAGATCCCCATCTCCACCATATACAACCCCAACAGCAAGGAGACGGGCGATGTCCCTGTGGTGTCCATCTTCAACCCAAATCTCAACCAGAACACGAGACCTCCGGAGAAAACCAAGGAGGGATTCCAGAAGATTTGTCTGGAGAAGTTGAAGGCCCAGTTCCATAAGGATCAGAGGAAGAAGCTGGAGTTCTACATGGCCTTGTGCTTCCTCACAACGCTGGGTCAATTGTGTATTGTCTGATGAAACACCAGTAACACCAGACTATGTCTACAATATGGGCAAACTCAATTAGGTTTCCCTATGTATGTCATTGAGAACAACGTGAGCTCATTAATACTCACCTGTCTTTGACGGAACGGGAAAATTTTTGTTTCTTTCTCAACACAAGAATATCTTGTTCTATCTGCCATGAAAAGACAATGCTTCTTCCTAATGGACATTTAAAATGGTTCTACTATCTCTATTCATCCTATAAAAGGATTGATTTTGTCAGCAATTTATCTCTTTTTTGTTATCTCATGTATTTTTTGTCTGTTTGTCATCTAGCTCTCTAGCAATCTGCCAGCCTACACATCGCTTCTGTACGCTGTTGCAAAAAGTCTAGTCTGATAATATTGGGGTGCGGCTTCTGTAGGTGACTTTTCCACATTATTCCTCCATTTGGCGATGTTTTACCTTGGTTTCTAATGCCCCCTCTCCAATTTCCATGTTTCCAGGTACAACTAAAGATCTACTTCTAGTCCATGGTGAATTCACCATCCTCAATCTCGATTATTCCATCCATTTGGCGATGTTTTACCTTGGTTTCTAATGTCCCCTCTCCAATTTCCATGTTTCCAGGTACAACTAAAGATCTACTTCTAGTCCATGGTGAATTCACCATCCTCAATCTCGATTATTCCAGCAGCCTCATGCACAGGAATAGTTCGCAGTTCTTGCAAATCTCCAAAGAAATCTGTCACATGGTAAGTTTAAAACGTACCCACCAGAGAAAAATCATGACCGAATTGTGTCATTTTTTCCCATTTAAGTGAAGCTTTTTCAACTTTTTTCTTCTTTTTCATTTCCTCTTTTTTCATCATTCCCAAAACGTACCCACCAAAGAAAAACCATGACCGAATTGTGTCATTTTTTCCCATTTAAGTGAAGCTTTTTCAACTTTTTTCTTCTTTTTCATTTCCTCTTTTTTCATCATTCCAGTATTCTTCATTTCTTACTTTCTTTTTGGATTCCATGGTTATAATTTATAGGGTGAACTCTCGTCTATACGGGAGGCAATCAATCTAGTGTCATTCTAGATGCCCATTACACCCGCGCGCCGGCTCATTAACCTTCAAATTTCCTTCCCTACCTAATAATCTATAGGTAAGGTAATTTAATAATTACGAAGACCAGCAATCAGAGTTTGAAGACTAATTTTGATTCCATTTAGTATGGGTGTTTGGTACAGTAGAGCTACTATTGGCACTGTATCCTGCATACTCCTCATTATAATTCCCATGGTTTTTAATCCTATAAACTTCTTAATAGTTGCGGCTGAAAATTGAGTTTAAACTAGGTTTAACACTTGGCTCTTGGTCAATCAAATTGCTTAATACAAGACCAAGTTTAAACGCACGTTTGAAGACGTGACTAATCTACATGTCACGTCTTATCCCTGTGACGTTTACACAGGAACTTGATACTTCACAAGACAATGGCGTGCGTAATCCAGTGGCTTGGTAGCCACTGACTGCCTGGGAAATAGCGGGATATCCGGTGTAGGACGTTGTGGTATAGGGTGTTCAAGAAGGATGTTGTATTGTTCCAAGTATTGGAGATTGTGAACTCTCTGAACTTGTGATGAAAGAGAACTTCTAAATTTAAACGCACATATTAGTCCTGGCCCAAAGTCTTGAATCGTACGTAATGTGGGGTTTAATTCTGAGCTGAAATAAAAAGTTATCGAATTTTCCATTCGTGAAAACTTCTTTAAAGTCCGTACACATTTGTACGCTGCAGGAGAACATGAACAGTCCGACGGCAGAAAGACCGCCGCGCTGGTTCGATCCTCGCCCGGGCCGATCTGTATATTAAACAGACAAGGTTCGTTCTCGGAATAACTGGCTTATTATGAACACTACAGGACTGAACACGTTATTACCGAAAACAAGATCGTACATTATCTTGGAATTAAAGATCTGAGAGAAGAAATATTGAGATGTGTTTAAAATCCGTACACATTTGTACGCTGCAGGAGAACATGAACAGTCTCACGGCAGAAAGACCGCCACGCTGGTTCGATCCTCGCCCGGGCCGATCTGTATATTAAACAGACAAGGTTCGTTCTCGGAATAACTGGCTTATTATGAACACTACAGATTTGAAGACGTGACTAATCTACATGTCACGTTTTATCCCTGTGACGTTTACACAGGAACTTGATACTTCACAAGACAATGGCGTGCGTAATCCAGTAGCTTGGTAGCCACTGACTGCCTGGGAAATAGCGGGATATCCGGTGTAGGACGTTGTGGGGGATATAGGGTGTTCAAGAAGGATGTTGTATTGTTCCAAGTATTGGAGATTGTGAACTCTCTGAACTTGTGATGAAAGAGAACTTCTAAATCTAGAAGCGTATTTTTTATTGAACTTGGCCATTTCATTTAAGTAGAAGGACGGCTTGCATCGTGAAAAATGGTTTAAAGTTATATTGTGGCGTATTCATTGTGAGGATCATTGAGAATACGATTTTTTCCGCCCTTCGTAAAAAGCTATAAAGTCAGCTCGGATGTTGGTTACGCTCTGTATATTATGCATCTTCTTTCCTTGCTAGTACTTCCTGTTGTCGTCAAGGGTTGAGATTTCAGATTTCAATTTGAATATAGTTTTCCTGTTCAGCGTATAATGCCGGGTACTTTCTTTCTCCCATCCTACGAGTATCTTATTCAAATCTCATCTAAACGTCGTATTCAATTCTCATCCCTTTTCCGTTCTATTCTCTATTGCTGTAAGAATAATCAATGTGGAGACATTGGCGGGAGACAGGAGGGAAATGCCCATGGCATCTATTTCTTATTCCCTCTTCCCATATTGCCACTTCTCTTTTCATCCAACAGATTTGATGGCACCACTCTACTCCAATGTCAAAGTATTTTTTGTTTGTGACTTCTGTGAGCAATTTTTTGTTTCAAACTTGACTCTCATTTACTTACTTTTTCTTTTCTCCATATTTTCTCGAGATTTTGTTCACTTTGTTTTATTGTATCTTTAGAAATTGTCTTTTTTGATAAAGACTATTGTCTGTCAGAAGAAAGTATCAACTGCTCTAAAGATCAATTTGTTTCCTTCTCTACAGGTTGACAACACATTCCTAGTCCCGGGTCTAAGTGACTTCTATCGGTCCTGCCATGTGACCGCTATCAGTCCCAACCTCAATGTCCACGTCCTACTGACATTTGCCAATGACCCAAGCGTCACCATTGGCCAAATTGGACTGACCTTCATCCGAGGCCTTCAAATTCTGCACGGGAAAACATGGCTGGGGTCCTTCATAGTCAACGTTCAGTCAATTGGATTCATGAGTAAGTAGATAAATATTGTACCCTGTTTTGATGTGAATCGGAATGAGACTGAAAAGTCCCTTAGCAGGGAGTGAACGAGTATTTTACCAATTTTGTTGCTAGAGCCATTCATTCGATATAATTTATTACAAATCCTACTCATCTTCTCTGATCAAATAAATAATACGCGAGTCCCAATTACTATTATTCAATTTAAATATTCATGGATTAGAAATTGAAAAACATTCAAAGCCATTCATTACTGGAGCTTACAGCACGGAATTATTATCTGTGTAAAACATACACTGTTCGAGTTTATGATTTACCGAGCTTAATTATATGGAGCTTTATTCTAAGCAAACATAAATGTTTGAACATCCAAACGAAGTTAAAATTATAGCTTGCACCTACCAATCAAAATAGGTACCTGATATTGAGTTCTGGTCTTATACAGAGAGAGAACAGATATAAAAGTTAACTTCAGTAACTCGTCAAGACAAATTTCGTAATACAAATTCAAGAAGAAATAATATTTTCAGTGGATATGTCCGAGACAGAGTGGAGACGGAGGGAGAAGATAATTTTGATTTTTAGTGGATGTGCCAAATGACTCGACTTTCCCAAACCAGGCCATGGTAGTTGCTTGGTAATTGTTCTATCCCTTACTTTGTTCTCTTGTTTTCAGTCAGCGGTCAGGAAGGTCAATGGGGTCCCTGGTCCGAGTGGAGTCTCTGCAATGCCTCCCTGCACATCAGCACTAGAACACGACCTTGTCTGTCCAGGTCTGGCGAGCGACTGAGCTCAGTGGATCGCTGCCTCCTGATCCCGGGAGCCAAGAGCGATCTCGACATACGCAAATGTTCACCGAGCGTTTCCATGGCAACTGTTCCGGGTCTGACAATGTCGAAAGCGTTGGAAACGTCAAGTAAGGGAATAGATTACAGCGCGGATATTGCCGTTCCTGGTGACGTCATGAGCGATCTGTTGGGACAAACCAGAGTAGGGAGGAGAATACGAACAGGGCTTGGAGCTATCGGTACCTATGTCACCTACAATAGATTAGAAATGAATGAATGAATGAATGAATGAATGAATGAATGCGTGTATCTATAGTTATTGTATCTACAGTTCTAGAAAAGTTCTTATACCCTTCAGTACTTAGGTACACTTTACGTGTCTAGGGTCACCAAACAAATGCCGTTCTATTGAGTCCTGCCTGACTCGTATCGCAATTTCAGATGCGTTGATTAGTTCTTCATATGTACATGTGGTTGTGAGATTTGAGCAGACGCGGAGGTGAGTCAATTAAATTCAATTGCATTTTTCCATTTACTACATGTGACAGGATTCTCCTGAGGGAATTTTTCCACACAACCACAAGAGAAAAAAGAGATAGAGAAATTAATCCATCCATTTATTTGTCTGTTGCAGGTACACTTCCGAGGTCGCACGTTCCGAGCAAACATGAAAACCATCTGTGTTATAGCATGCTTTATTCGTAATATTAGGTACATGCTTTATTTCTGAAGTATGTACCAGATTTGCCCCGTGATACTTGTAGTTTCAAGGTGCTTGATAGAAGTTATTAGAGGTTTAGGTTTTCCCACTTAGGTGCTAGGCTTAAATGACAGCACGAGAATAGCTTGGAATAGGTATTCGGTACCCATATAACAGTTGAAGAATGGGAAAATCCAGTGTTAAATTCATCCAATCTGCACAATCTAAGGGGGAAAAAGTCAATATGATGTCCAGTATGATCAAATGAGACTGAAACGCCCCGGTCAATTTTACCTACAGATTAAATATTTGTAGAAAGTTTCAGTTCATGATGTTGCTTACTTGTCTTTGCTAAGGTATCTACTCACCCTATTAGTGTATTTATTTGTATAAATTGCACCCATAACAGTGTCTGGCAGACTGTCCAAATAGTCGATTGCTCTGTTAGCCAAGAAATGGTACCTATCCATTATTTTTTTATGATTTTTTCCATTATTGTTACATAAGTTTCTTCTAAGTATTTAGCAGGTATAGTCAACCAAAGGAGCCTAGCGTCCCCAGCAGCTCAGCATGTAATGCCACTAATGTAACTACAAGACGGGCGCCGATCCTTATGACCGGAGTTAAAAGTGTTCTCGTGTAGGGGACTCCTCTGTCCAGACACATCCTAGTGTTTGTCATTAGTTTGGAGACACCAACTGTGTCCAAGTGGGTGTTTGATGTGCGTAGGTGACAAAACCTTTTCTTTTGAAATGAGATTGCCCTAGTTTGTTCATCCCGGCTCTGCTGTAATGCACTCCCGAGATTAGAATCGAGATAAGCAAAGAGGACGAAGTGAATAACATGATGTTTACCTCTACATTTTTTACGTAAATCAAAGGTAGTCATTGTTGGTGCGAGATAATCAAACCGGATGTCCATTAGTATGAAACATAAAGACTAAAGTGCCTAACGAGCTGTTTATAATGGAAATTCAGGTGTGTTCGCTAGATTACCACAGGCTTATCTTTCCTTGATTACGTTCATCATCCTACGTAGCATCCTAATAACAGTGAGTTCAGTCTGCTTGAAATTCACTGTAATTGACCACCAAGATGAAGTAAAAAATACTCTTAAGACGTTCTTGGTCGATACTTCCATAGCATGTAAAAGAGCTCTACTTTTGGAAGCACGAATAGTCGGGTAGTTCGCTTGAATTTCAAGTCGAACTGACCCATCACCTCAATTATCTTCTAAATTGATGTGCTCCAGTAGAAATGACGTCATTCAGGCCATCGATCCTCCGCTTTCTAGAACACATGCCGCCCCGAAAGGTCAACAGTGTAAACGAGATAGGTTCCTATTGTAGTACTTAACCTATGATAGTAAGGAGGGGGCCTCGTTTGTAAAGCCAGGACCGGAAGCCTTACGATGCAGCCCACACGATTTTTACACTCCCGATCTCCCGCCTTCACGATTCTTGTAACTTCCTCCCTGGTTAGAAAACGATAGCGCACCGCAACGACTTGAAACCACGTCACATTGCTTACTCCCATAATTGACAAACATGTATCTTATTTAAACAAAATTTACTGACAAGGCCTGATGTGGTCTCATAAATTAATAGGTGCTTTGGGACAAACACAAGAAGCGATTGTGAAGGAGATCAAGGATGATATCAAGTCAAGTCCTGTGGAATCAGAAGATCTGAATCAGAGCGGACCCAGAGTTAGAAAGGAGAGAACCAACTAGTGACACTAGGAGGATGTTTTACTCTGCGATATCAGGGAGATTTTTACAGTTCCTCATCAAATGCCCCACAATCATAATGTTCCATTTTTAATATCTGCTCATGCGCTGAAAATCTCAAAATTGGAATAGGTCCTTATGGTTTTCGGGGAAATTATTGGGAATTCTAAAATCTCTCTTACTAGTAATAGTAATAACACTAATAACTGATGAAATGTGTAGGTATCATACCATCATATTACGAGTATGAATGGGTTTGGGTGTGAGCTTTTGAACCGTTCTGAGTACGAGCTCAGCAAGCATAGGCATCATAACTGAGTACATATTGTGAGTACATATTGTACTTTGAGACTTAAGTGGTAGTTGAACGTGGAAATGCTAAGACGGGCGTTTAGGAAACAAATAGGTATTATACAGTTTTTCTCATTTTGTACCAATTGTCTTATTCGTGGATCACATGTATTTTTCTTCTGGGATTTTTCATTACTTTCAAGTAGCCTTCAAACTGATTTGAATTTTTGAACTGATAAAAAGTCTCTCTCTCTCTCCCATATGTTTACCTCTAGATTTATACATTGTACGCTGTTAAAGTAGAGAGAGAGAAGAGTAGAGAGGGAAAATGTTTCAATCAGAAGGAACATGTTTTAATTAGAGTAACAATGCATGTTCCCATGTTTTTTTGCCTATTGTGTATTTAACATGAGCTCCAAAACAACAAAATTCTCTTCTCTGTGAAGCGGTCAAAAGTTCGAGTTCAATTGTTCCTGGTATGATATTACTAGAAGAGAGAACGTGAAATAAAACTTATCAAAGCTTTTCTCTTGACCTCCCAGATTTTCTTTTTTCAAAGGACTCTTTCGTTTCAACCTCAAAACCACAGGGTTTACTTTTCAAAGCTTCCACATTAGCACAAGTCAAACTCCCGGGGAACCCATACATTGTAGAAAAGTGTACACTATACTCTTTCCGTTGCATTACAAGCTCGTATCGAAAATTATTGTTATAGAAAGTAAAAAAATATCATAAAAGGGTTGGTGTAAAGACATACTACGCTCATTTTGCTCTATTTACATTGAATGCAACCTTGTATCACCCGTACCCGTATAATATCAGAGAAGGGACACAACTCCTACGCGTCTCATACCGAGGTTATATCTTCCATATTGGATACTGGGGTACGCATACCCTACCCAGCTGTCATTACACCTGCACATGCAGATGTAGAGATAACTGCAGAGATACCCACGTGAGCCTATATATTATGATCCCCTAAGCAAACATAAATGTTTGAACATCCAAACGAAGTTAAAATTATAGCTTGCACCTACCAATCAAAATATTGAGTTCTGGTCTTATACAGAGAGAACAGAGATATAAAAGTTAACTTCAGTAACAAGGTACATACCTTCAGTAACTCATTATTTACTAACTCGTCAAGACGAATTTCGTAATACAAATTGGAGAAGAAATAATATTTTCAGTGGATATGTCAACTTGACCGAGACAGAGTGGAGATGGAGGGAGAAGACAATTTTGATTTTTAGTGGATGTGCCAAATGACTCGACTTTCCCAAACCAGGCCAGGGTAGTTGCTTGGTAATTGTTCTATCCCTTACTTTGTTCTCTTGTTTTCAGTCAGCGGTCAGGAAGGTCAATGGGGTCCCTGGTCCGAGTGGAGTCTCTGCAATGCCTCCCTGCACATCAGCACTAGAACACGACCTTGTCTGTCCAGGTCTGGCGAGCGACTGAGCTCAGTGGATCGCTGCCTCCTGATCCCGGGAGCCAAGAGCGATCTCGACATACGCAAATGTTCACCGAGCGTTTCCATGGCAACCGTCCCGGGCGTGACCATGTCGGAAGCGTTGGAAACGTCAAGTAAGGGAATAGATTACAGCGCGGATATTGCCGTTCCTGGTGACGTCATGAGCGATCTGTTGGGACAAACTGATGATGATTGTGTTCTATTGACATTGACACCATGGCAGATGGTACCCCACATTCAAATTCAGACAGCACCCCCTTGCACATCTGCTATCAGTACCAGGAGGGGGTTACTATGGAAAATATGAAATCAATAATTATTATTTCCGTTTGTCAACAAACACCCCAGCCATTATTTACACTCTACATGTTAAATACTCTACTATTCTCCATTTTCCTGTTAAATACTCACTCCTCGTCCTGCCTATTGTGTATTTAACATGAGCTCCAAAACAACAAAATTCTCTTCTCTGTGAAGCGGTCAAAAGTTCGAGTTCAATTGTTCCTGGTATGATATTACTAGAAGAGAGAACGTGAAATAAAACTTATCAAAGCTTTTCTCTTGACCTCCCAGATTTTCTTTTTTCAAAGGACTCTTTCGTTTCAACCTCAAAACCACAGGGTTTACTTTTCAAAGCTTCCACATTAGCACAAGTCAAACTCCCGGGGAACCCATACATTGTAGAAAAGTGTACACTATACTCTTTCCGTTGCATTACAAGCTCGTATCGAAAATTATTGTTATAGAAAGTAAAAAAATATCATAAAAGGGTTGGTGTAAAGACATACTACGCTCATTTTGCTCTATTTACATTGAATGCAACCTTGTATCACCCGTACCCGTATAATATCAGAGAAGGGACACAACTCCTACGCGTCTCATACCGAGGTTATATCTTCCATATTGGATACTGGGGTACGCATACCCTACCCAGCTGTCATTACACCTGCACATGCAGATGTAGAGATAACTGCAGAGATACCCACGTGAGCCTATATATTATGATCCTGCTTCTATACAATGATTTACTAACGGTTCCCAATAGATGAACCTATACCTGCTACTGCATCTACACCAATCTCTGCTTCATAGCGTTCCATAGGAATACATAAAATTCTCAGAGCCTAGGTAAAAATGTTGTGAGGAGACTAAAGACACAACCTATAACCAAAAGCGGAGGGTATATTATTTTTGATGAAATTATTGCACAGGATCCTCAGACTCTTTTTTACTTGCTGATTTATGCACCCTTAACTTATATCCATAGTTCATATTTGTCGAACCCCGCTACAACAAGAACGTACCTACTTAACTTACATATGTGGGTAATTTGTAAACAAAGACTCAGGAATTTAGTAAGAGGTACCTATTTTTTTGCGTTTTCAACACTTTATAAACTTTTCCATTATGATCCTGCTTCTATACAATGATTTACTAACGGTTCCCAATAGATGAACCTATACCTGCTACTGCATCTACACCAATCTCTGCTTCGATCCTGCTTCTATACAATGATTTACTAACGGTTCCCAATAGATGAACCTATACCTGCTACTGCATCTACACCAATCTCTGCTTCATAGCGTTCCATAGGAATACATAAAATTCTCAGAGCCTAGGTAAAAATGTTGTGAGGAGACTAAAGACACAACCTATAACCAAAAGCGGAGGGTATATTATTTTTGATGAAATTATTGCACAGGATCCTCAGACTCTTTTTTACTTGGCAAAGGTCATTATTTAAGTACACAATAGCGTCTTCTTAGAAATCACAATGGGAAGGAATTAGTTTGAACGAATAGATGCTACTATTCCTGGTAAACTAATAGAAAACATTAATAGACTTGAGCGACGACATTGACATGATACCTATGTTCTGTGGAAAGAATACATAAAATTCTCAGAGCCTAGGTAAAAATTTTGTGAGGAGACTAAAGACACAACCTATAACCAAAAGCGGACAGGGTATATTAATTTTGACGAAATTATTGCACAGGATCCTCAGACTCTTTTTTACTTGGCAAAGGTCATTACTTAAGTACACAATAGCGTCTTCTTAGAAATCACAATGGGAAGGAATTAGTTTGAAGGAATAGATGCTACTATTCCTGGTAAACTAATAGAAAACATTAATAGACTTGAGCGACGACATTGACATGATACCTATGTTCTGTGGAATGATAGTTCATTTGTTTCAATTTGATTGCAGATGCTCTAGAGTTAGAGGGTGAACTCGGTTTACCAAGTTTTGAAATTCCAATGGACTTTCTGCCAAATCTCTGATGCACACTAGGTAATTTAGGTATCATTTAGCCCAGAAGTTTTTTCATCTCTGAAGCTGCGCCTTCACTTGCTTGGTATTTGTCAGTTGATATCATTTCGCATTTGTACATCCAGGAACTCCCGGACAAGAGGGGATGTGTTGAGAGGCATAGATGATAACGCTTCGATATGACGATCAGCATTTCCAATACACACTTCTCCGCACTTGCCCTGCCTAACTACAAATGCCAAATGATGACAATGGAAAATGCCAAGCACTTGTTTGCCATGCAGAAAGTCTAAGGTTCGATTCGCATCATCTATCGATATCACTTCGCACTTGTACATCCAGGAACTCCCGGACAAGAGGGGATGTGTTGAGAGGCATAGATGATACGCTTCGATATGACGATCAGCATTTCCAATACACACTTCTCCGCACTTGCCCTGACTAACTACAAATGCCAAATGATGACAATGGAAAATGCCAAGCACTTGTTTGCCATGCAGAAAGTCTAAGGTTCGATTCGCATCATCTATAAAAAATTGTACTCGTATTTCGAGTCGTTTTCAATGCTACGAAATAAAAAACAGCTGTGAAAAAGTGAGAACTTGGGTTTACGGATGCTTTCTAGTTGTGCTTGTGCAACGCTCAGATGTTGCTGATGGCTACGTAGGTATTAATAACTTGGAACTTATCACTACTTGAAGTCTTATGTTATGCGACACTACGCAGAAACTTCACTAGGACTCGTCCGCCCACTATCAAAAACAAATTAAACAATCTCCTCTTCTGTCCACGACTATTTTTAATCCTATAAACTCCTTAATACTTGCGGCTGAAAATTGAGTTTAAACTAGGTTTAACACTTGGCTCTTGGTCAATCAAATTGCTTAATACAAGACCAAGTTTAAACGCACGGAGCTCAGCAATCATAGGCATCATAACTGTCAAGAACGAGTACATATTGTACTTTGAGACTTAAGTGGGAGTTGAACGTGGAAATGCTAATACGGGCGTTTAGGAAACAAATAGGTATTATACAGGTTTTCTCATTTTGTACCAATTGTCTTATTCGTGGATCACATGTATTTTTCTTCTGGGATTTTTCATTACTTTCAAGTAGCCTTCAAACTGATTTGAATTTTTGAACTGATAAAAAGTCTCTCTCTCTCTCCCATATGTTTACCTCTAGATTTATACATTGTACGCTGTTAAAGTAGAGAGAGAGAGAAGAGTAGAGAGGGAAAATGTTTCAATCAGAAGGAACATGTTTTAATTAGAGTAACAATGCATGTTCCCATGTTTTTTTTATGTTCGGTTGTGATGGAATTGAATATGTGTTAATCAAATGGGAGCCCATTCATTCCAGTACATCGGTAACACAATGAATTATGTTCGGTTGTGATGGAATTGAATATGTGTTAATCAAATGGGAGCCCATTCATTCCAGTACATCGGTAACACAATGAATTCTAAATGAAGTAAAGTGAACCTGAAGTTTATTACCCATACCCACGTTACCTATATCTAGAATCTACAATAATGTAGTGGTTGCCTGGAGAGGTACTCAAGGGGTTTTATTCTGAAGGAAGACAGAAAATTGGAAACAAAAGGGGGAAAAGCTTAATGTCGATTTTTTCCTTCTTCTGAAAATCATCCGATTTCTCTTCAAAAGGTTCATTAAATTCTGCTGCAGGAGGCATACTTCAATCCGATAGGTATGAAGTACCTATGCTTTCCAATATATTTTTATTTATTTTTCATCTTTTACGAGAGACTTTTTTACAAGACGTTGGTTAGTGGTTAGTTCTATGAAAAATCTATTTGTATTTTATAACCTGAAAATGGAGGGCTATCAATTTGCCAAGTAATAGTTTCATACAGCGAATGACCCGTAACCCGCAAGGTTCTACACACTTCATCTTAGAATGTAGGATGTAAGAGAATTATTGAGTTGTTGAGCACCCAAGTATTTTACGAGGGTTTTTAATTTAAGAAATATGTGAAGAGTTGAGATCATAAATAAATACTAAAGAATGTTGTGGGTTTAATATTTTACTTTTATAATGTAAGCCTACACACTTCATCTTTTCATACAAGACACTTAGAATGTAGGATGTAAGAGAATTATTGAGTTGTTGAGCACCCAAGTATTTTACGAGGGTTTTTTAATTTAAGAAATATGTGAAGAGTTGAGATCATAAATAAATACTAAAGAATGTTGTGGGTTTAATATTTTACTTTTATAATGTAAAATTCTGTAAGAAGTTCAGGAGCACTTGAATTTATTTTGTAATTTCCTCATCTAGTTTCTAGTTTATACCGAATTTATGTGTAGTTTTTTTCTCTCTGGAATAATGAAGCCAAATTTGAATTTAGTTAGATAAACTTGTGTAATTCTTATTTTATGGTAGAAACTACTGTTATTAATGTGTGAAATAAATAAATTTGTACAAACTTACAAGGTTTTTATTTTTCATTTTTAATGAAACGCTTAATCATAGGAACTAAGTTTAAGAGTTTAAATACAGAAAGATAGTTCATTTGTATATATTCAATTTGATTGCAGATGCTTTAGAGTTAGAGGGTGAACTCGGTTTACCAAGTTTTGAAATTCCGATGGACTTTCTGCCAAATATCTGATGCATACTAGGTAATTTAGGTATCATTTGGCCCAGAAGTTTTTTTTTTTTTTTTTTTTTTTTTTTTTTCTTTAAAAATTCATTGTCAATTGTGTATTATGTCTGATGAAACACCAGTAACACCAGACTATGTCTACAATATGGGCAAACTCAATTAGGTTTCCCTATGTATGTCATTGAGAACAACATGAGCTCATTAATACTCACCTGTCTTTGACGGAACGGGAAAATTTTTGTTTCTTTCCCACCACAAGAATATCTTGTTCTATCTTCCATGAAACGACAATGCTTCTTCCTAATGGACATCTACTAAAATGGTTCTACTATCTCTATTCATCCTATAAAAGGATTGATTTCGTCAGCAAATTATCTCTTTTTTGTTATCTCATGTATTTTTTGTCTGTTTGTCATCTAGCTCTCTAGCAATCTGCCAGCCTACACATCGCTTCTGTACTACCAAGGGATAGGCAGTTGATCTCTTGAACCATGGACCAAGTGACAATAATTACGAAGGTATGTGTGTAGGTAGGTAGGGTACACAGTTTGCATTTAAGCAAACACTCCTGATAGCTGATGATCTGAATGAACTTTCATTCATTTTGTCGGGGTAAACCACTTACCCCGGTATGTCTGGAACACGATTTACTTAAAGGCACTTCCTTTATGTAGGTACACTGGTACACAGAAATCACAGAATATACCTACCTACCCGTAGAATTCGCACCTATTAACGTATGTACATATTTCCATGTTGCTTAATAATAATAATTGATTTGCTTAGTTTATGGACGTATTATAAGTACTTGGTTCATGTAGCTAATGCATTGCACTCATCACAAGTGTTTCACATACTCCTACATCTTACATCAGTAAAGTATGGTTCTTTATTTGGATTTCAAGTGAGAATTATTTTCAGTGAAGTCATAAAAAAATACAATATGTTCAATGTTCATATTGTCCATACCTACCAAAATACCATTGCCTAAAAACGTGAAGTAGAAATTAAAAATAGAAAAGGTATCACAACAATCTGACTTGGAGCCATTTTCAACTCATTCTATTCATACCACCACTCCTAAGCGGATCTATTTTTAGACCACTTCCTTCGTTCCTTAACCAGATTGAAAGATACTTCCTAAATCCTGAAACATGGTTTACTACACATTTCCGGTACGTTTTTGTCCCCATTTCCGATTCAAAAATACAATCAGAAAGGGTAGGTATCTACCTACCTTGTTGTTTTATTTTTAGTTAAAAAAAAAAAAAAAAAAAAAAAAAACCCCTGACTCGAAAATTTTTTTTTATAAATTTTTTATTTTAAACATAAA
>NW_007377880.1:182409-200683 GCF_000475195.1 Diaphorina citri
GCTTGAACCATCAACCTCCAGATTTAAAGTCCACCGTGCTAACCACTACACCACTTAAGGTTGGTTAAAAAAAGAAGAGAGACTAGGACTGGGATAGTATTATGAAACCCCCAGTGCGTCCAGGGTATAGGAACGGAAATAGGTTATTTCTTTTATGGTCATCATAAAGCAATTTAATCGGTAACGGTTGACCGGATGTTGACGTGTGGTGTAATGGTGTTTATCTAATCTGCAGGTCCGAATCATTTTGTGCACCGAACCTAGTGCATTTTCTCCCGGCAACATGTCCTTCCCGGCTTTCTTGCCTGTGATATAGCATGGTCTACATATCATTCTGTATTATAGCATGGTCCATCTGTGTTATAGCATGCTTTATTCGTAATATTAGGTACATGCTTTATTTCTGAAATATGTACCAGATTTGCCCCGTGATACTTGTAGTTTCAAGGTGCTTGATAGAAGTTATTAGAGGTTTAGGTTTTCCCACTTAGGTGCTAGATTGAACTTGGCCATTTCATTTAAGTAGAAGGACGGCTTTTGCATTGTGAAAAATGGTTTAAAATTATATTGTGGCGTATTCATTGTGAGGATCTTCTCACTATTGAGAATACGATTTTTTCCGCCCTTCGTAAAAAGCTATAAAGTCAGCTCGGATGTTGGTTACGCTCTGTATATTATGCATCTTCTTATATTGAGATCAGAATTGAGTGGGCTAGAGTGTCCTGTGTAGTCACAACCTCACAACCTCCGCAATATATCGCTATAGCTATAGGCAATAAGTATCTCTTCTAGATCACAATCAATGAGTGATTTTACGTAAAAACGGCTTATAGCTTTATGGTAAAAGGGCTTATAGTTTTAAAATACCTACACAACTATTTTCAATTAGCACCAACAAATATATTCATCTATTCATCATAACGGTACTACAGCTAAACTACCTAGCTAATTTAATAAATTATAGATGCACATATTATGAACCTAATAAATTGATTTATCTCTTTTTTTTCGAAGTCACGGATTATTAATTTTATTGCAAAATTCGTACCACAAGGAATCAAGGTGACTTTAAGAATAAACTTCTTTGTCTATACTAGAATATCACTTCTCTTTTCATCCAACAGATTTGATGGCACCACTCTAATCCAATGTCAAAGTATTTTTTGTTTGTGACTTCTGTGAGCAATTTTTTGTTTCAAACTTGACTTGACAATATTTTGTTTCAAAGTAAATGAGTACTTACTTTTTCTCCATATTTTCTCGAGATTTTTTTCACTTTGTTTTATTGTATCTTTAGAAATTGTCCTTTTTGGTTAAGACTATTTTCTGTGAGAAGAAAATATCAACTGCTCTAGAGATTTATGTATTTCCTTCTCTACAGGTTGACAACACATTCCTAGTCCCGGGTCTAAGTGACTTCTATCGGTCCTGCCATGTGACCGCTATCAGTCCCAGTATTGAGATCAGAATTGAGTGGGCTAGAGTGTCCTGTGTAGTCACAACCTCACAACCTCCGCAATATATCGCTATAGGCAATAAGTATCTCTTCTAGATCACAATCAATGAGTGATTTTATGTAAAAACGGCTTATAGCCTTGGTAAAAGGGCTTATAGTTTTAAAATACACAACTATTTTCAATTAGCACCAACAAATGTATTCATCTATTCATCATAACGGTACTACCGCTAACTACCTAGCTAATTTAATAATTATAGATACACATATTATGAACCTAATAAATTGATTTATCTCTTTTTTTTTCGATGTCACGGATTATTAATTTTATTGCAAAATTCGTACCACAAGGAATCAAGGTGACTTTAAGAATAAACTTCTTTGTCTATACTAGAATAGTTCTGACCAGATACACCTACCTATTAAGGTACAAACCAAACCATGAGGTAACACATTAGTGCTGACTCCTATTTGAATAATTATCCTGATGGGATAATGTTCGTTCTCGGAACGGCTGGCTTTCTCCTATCCTGTCTTCCTTCTCTCTTCGATTTCGGGACGATTACTAGAATAGTTCTGACCAGATACACCTACCTATTAAGGTACAAACCAAACCATGAGGTAACACATTAGTGCTGACTCCTATTTGAATAAATATAATTATCCTGATGGGATAATGTTCGTTCTCGGAACGGCTGGCTTTCTCCTATCCTGTCTTCCTTCTCTCTTCGATTTTGGGACGATAAGACCATAGCAGCTACAGTTCCCTCTGTCAAACCTCTTGAAAGAAAAGCATTTTTTTACGCCAATAATATCCGCTCAAGAAGGCTAGGCATAAAGTCCTGTTTACTTGATGTAAAAAAGATCTATTACCTACCTGTTATTTTTCAGTTAAAGAATGTTCAGAATTGAATGGCTGGATTGCTGTACAGATCGAATCAACGAGGATACAAACTGGTTGAATTCTCGTTTCAAAATGTCGTCTTCGGTTTTTATGGCATTTTTTTACGTCAATAATATCCGCTCAAGAAGGCTAGGCATAAAATCCTGTTTACTTGATGGAAAAAAGATCCATTACCTACCTGTTATTTTTCAGTTAAAGAATGTTCAGAACTGAATGGCTGGATTGCTGTACAGATCGAATCAACGAGGATACAAACTGGTTGAATTCTCGTTTCAAAATGTCGTCTTCGGTTTTTATGTTCAACCTTTTCTGCTGAAGGGGTGCCAATTGTTTTGCTGAAACGAGGAATAAATAGGGTCATTAATCATTAGATTTTAAGCAATGCAAAGTGACTTGAGATTCGGAAATTAAATCAACGCCCCGGCCGAACAATGGTATTCGTGGTGAAGACCACAAAGCAAGGTTGAGAACTGCTTACCTCCTGCTGACTGAACCAGTGTATAAGAACTAGGTACATATACGTAAAAGAACTCGGGATTCTTAAGATGCATTTTCACTATATGCAAATATGCAGTTTGACTTTTAGCCGTATTTGATCTGGTTCTTGGCTTCTTATGTCGAAAATTTGGGCTTATGGTGAAAATTTGACAAAAAGCCAAAATTCATTAAGTAAGAGCATACCTTTAAATACCCGTAATTTTCTGGCAGGGCCTCTAGACCGTTCTTGTAATATTATTTCAACTTGATTAAAATATGGCTAATAGAATATATGGATAGTAATATAAGTGGACTTTCCCTGCCATATTATAACTTACGTAAAGAATGGGCATGGCCACTAGAATCTCCTCTGCCGGGTTTAACGTTATCTATGAGCAAACACTTGTGATTATTCAGATCTGACTGGGTGACGAAATAGTCATAGAATAGAAGTAGCTCAGAAATGTGACCAGGAACACCGGAGTTGAACACGAAAATAATACCGTGGACATCACGTTGAAACGCGGGCCATACTGATTCGAATCTGAAAGGAAAAACCACAGAAATTCATTTACTTATATCTTCTTCTTCTTCTTCTTCTTCTTCTTCTTCTTCTTCTTCTTCTTCTTCTTCTTCTTCTTCTTCTTCTTCTTCCTCTTCTTCTTCTTTGCCGTCTCATGTTCAGATGGGGTCGGCATTTGTTATCGGCCTCTCAATCAGCTTTAGAGTGATCGCTTTGGGGCCAACTGGTTTTGGCTAAACAAAATTTTCCGAGTGGATGCCCTTCGCACTCAACCTTCGCTATTGATATAACATAAGGAAATTTGGATTAGTCTCTACTCCCTATTTATAGTCCCCTAGCTCGACGCTGATCTACTCTCTGTTATTAGTACCTCAGCCAGACTTTTTCCTATCCTGACCAGCTTCAATTTCGAGACAATCAGTCCTCCGTTGTTTTGATGGATGGAACTGTAACGGAGGTCTTATCGTCAAAATATCGTCCCGAAATCGAATAGAGGAGGTGTATACTAATTCATCTACTTAATCTAAGGAATAAGTTTGTATTAACTTACTTTGTTGGTACACACACTTGGTAAAACCATTGAAACACTAAAAATGGTTTTTGAGATGAAGCCAAGTGTTCTCATTCACCTCAAAAACCATTTTTAGTGTTATCTACTTACTTATGATCACCACTTGTGTCCCACAGTTCTATCTCCGTCTCTCGAATCTGAAAGGAAAAACCACAGAAATTCATTTACTTATATTTTCTTCTTCTTCTCCTTCTTTGCCTTTTCTCATGTTCAGATGGGGTCGGCATTTGTTGTCGGCCTCTCAATCAGCTTTAGAGTGATCGCTTTGGGGCCAACTGGTTTTGGCTAAACAAAATTTTCCGAGTGGATGCCCTTCGCACTCAACCTTCGCTATTGATATAGCATATGGAAATTTGGATTAGTCTCTACTCCCTATTTATAGTCCCCTAGCTCGACGCTGATCTACACTCTGTTATTAGTCCCTCAGCCAGACTTTTTCCTATCCTGACCAGCTTCAATTTCGAGACAATCAGTCCTCCGTTGTTTTGATGGATGGAAATGTAACGGAGGTCTTATCGTCCCGAAATTGAATAGAGGAGGTGTATACGAATTCATCTACTTAATCTAAGGAATAAGTTTGTATTAACTTACTGTGTTGGTACACACACTTGGTAAAACAATTCAAACTCTAAAAATAGTTTTTGAGATGAAGCTAAGTGTTCTCATTCACCTCAAAAACCATTTTTAGTGTTATCTACTTACTTATGATCACCACTTGTGTCCCACAGTTCTATCTCCGTCTTGGAAGTGTCCAAAGCGTAGGAATGTTCACACTCTACTATTCTCACCCCCTGGGTGGGGTGGTACTCTTCAGCGGTGGTTAAATCACATAGAGCGTTAGCCAGAACGGTTTTCCCAGCCTGGTTAGAAAAGAAAGTGCATTTATTATTTGAGATTAAAAAAAAATTGTCCCTCGGTACCGCTTTCGCATTACTTCAAGACACGTTCGTTTACATCCATACCTATCCAAGAACCGAAAAGTTTGGTTAGAAAATTTCAGCCCTGATTCGAACCCAGCACCTTCAGGTTGCGAGTCGGTGCTCTTGACCACTCAGCCATAGAGGTGGGCTATTAGAGAATTTATATGTAAAATGTGAAAGGAAAAATGCTACATAAATACGAAATGTGAAATGAATAGGTAAAGCTCACCATTATAGGTCCCAATATCAAAATTTTAATCTTCATTGTTTATTATTTTTTCAACACTTATTTGATTTGATTGTAGTTTACTAAAGGCACCTACTTATTATCATTCACAGTTGTGAGTGTTGTGACTTGTTTACCATAGAAAAAGACAGAAAAATGTTTTCATAGCGTTACCATGGAAACCAAAGCATTATACTTGCACTTTTTACATAATTATGCCAGCCTAGTTAGCTTGGTTGGTTTGTCCCTCGGTAGCGCTTTCGCATTACTTCAAGACGCGTTCGTTTACATCCATGCCTATCCAAGAACCGAAAAGTTTGGTTAGAAAATTTCAGCCCTGATTCGAACCCAGCACCTTCAGGTTGAGAGTCGGTGCTCTTGACCACTCAGCCATAGAGGTGGGCTATTAGAGAATTTATATGTAAAATGTGAAAGGCTACACAAATACGAAATGTGAAATGAATAGGTAAAGCTCACCATTATAGGTCCCAATATCAAAATTTTAATTTTCATTGTTTATTATTTTTTCAACACTTATTTGATTTGATTGTAGTTTACTAAAGGCACCTACTTATTATCATTCACAGTTGTGAGTGATGTGACTTGTTTACCATAGAAAAAGACAGCAAAATGTTTTCATAGCGTTACCATGGAAACCAAAGCATTATACTTGCACTTTTTACATAATTATGCCAGCCTAGTTAGCTTGGTTGGTAGCGCGTCTGCCTTGCAAGCGCTAGATCGCGGAATCGATTCCCGCCCGGGGCGGATTTTGTCCTAAACAGATAAAGTTTGTTCTTGGAACGGCGGCGTCACCTATCATGTCTTCCTTTTTCGTTTTCGGAACGATAAGACCTCAGCAGTTACAGTTATTTATCAAACATCTTTGGAAGAAAAAAAAAGAGTTCAAACTCACTTGTTCTGAAAAAATCTTCTACTTTTAAGTCCGTGACGAATAGATGGTCAAAAATCCAGAGATTCATCTAACAAGAAATCATCAGGATCTTCAAATATATTACGTTCACTCTTCTTGAGTTTAAACTCACTTGTTCTGAAAAAATCTTCTACTTTTAGGTCCGTGACGAATAGATGGTCAAAAATCCAGAGATTCATCTAACAAGAAATCATCAGGATCTTCAAATATATTACGTTCACTCTTCTTCACAACATTACTAGTATTACTCTGTTGATTTTCATTTGATTCCATACTGTTGGTCACATCACGAAATTTGTCTTGACTATTTTCAATATCAGAATCACTCTTCAATTTCAGTAAACTCTGCAAAAGATCTAGTTTATCATTTGACTTTGCATTGGTAGACACTTCACTTGTTGTTTGCTGAGGTACATTACTGCTTATTTCACTTAGATATGTATCAGATTTTCTGTCAGATGATGACACTTGACCAGTGATATGCTGAGGTATATTACGGCTTATTTCACTTAGACAAGTATCATACGTGGTTCTGCCTCTAAATATCTTATTCATCCCATTAGTGTCACAAATACTTTCTTCAATTAAGTTGTCTCTAACAAGCACCTCCTCTGTACCATAATAATCATCAGCATTATCATCATCATCTTCAGTATTTAAATATTTATTCCATTTAGAAACAGACACTCTGTTGGTATTATTTAAACATCCCAGATTAGTTTCAAAATTATTACCTTTAGTTTTACTAAAGCTTGGTATGGATGTGTTTGACTCGTGATTTTGTATGGATGGCTTGCTTATACCAAAATCTTCGATATGACTGCTGTTGATGGAATTTTGATTCCATTTAGTATGGGTGTTTGGTACAGTAGAGCTACTATTGGCACTGTATCCTGCATACTCCTCATTATAATTCCCATGAGAAACATCAGTAATATCACTTAAGTCAGTTTTGAGACTCTTGGGTTTATTATAAAATTTACCAAACGGTTTCTTTCCCACAAAAGCCTCTGTTTCTTGAGCCTCAGCACACAACTTTCTACGCTTCCTTTTCTGACATTTTACGCCTTCCAACAAATGTCTGTTGTCTTCTTCAGGACTTTCATTATCTTCAATTTCCTGATCTAAATATTTGTCCCATTTATTACTGACATTGGCACATGCTTGCTGAGTGGGGATGGAGTGATCTGTGTGGTCCGAGTGATGTGGGATGCTTGCAGCAGCTGATTGGAATTCAGAGAACTGTTCGTCAGTCAGGCTGCTACCATCTCTAGCAGCTCTCAGGGCATTTAGCTTCTGAGCATGGACTCGACAATCTTTGCCACTGCCCCTGCCAAACACCTGAAAAGAAAGAAGAGCTATTATTAGAGGTGCAGTACAATAGTTCTAAACTAAAATGGACGTGGCACACAAGGGATCAAGACAAGAAGAGACTACCTTAACATAATAAAATTATTAAAGATCCTAATGTTTGCTAATTATTGAAGATTTTACTGTCAAATGCAGGCTTATATGTATACACCTTTATCCTCTTCATTCACCTGTAACCAACTTATGTCAATGAGAACTATAACCAAGAGTACCCAAGTGTGTACGGAAATATTGAAAATGCAAATAAAGCAAACCTAGGTATACTGTCTAATGTCAGCCTACTTCTTACAAGTGCCTAAACTGTTCTCACAATAAACAACAGATTTAAGTACCTATGTCAAAAAAAAAGGGATTTTTTTCTGTAACTCACCTCCTTTACTGACTGCTTTTGGTTGCATATTTTACAGTCCCATTTCTTTGCTTTCTTCACAATATGGACCTAGAACATAAGAATAATAGTCCATGTAAAGAAATGACGGTTGTACAAAACATGAACAAGAAACACAAAGTGTTAGAAGTCCTGGTCTAGCTAGTCTAGTTTAGACTATAAAGTACGTGTGGTAAGGATTACAAGATTTTGCACTAAACAAAAACAAGCAGGTACAACTTCTTACTAATGAAGGGTCTAGGGATCCTTTTTTATTGTCTCCCTTAAACTATAAAAAATTTTATCAGTCTCAGCCAATCTTGTATCATTTCTGCCTGTTTGTTATCATCATTGTTTTTTTTTTATTTTTATTATTAAGGCTATTATTGTAAGGGATTTATTTTGAAAAAAAAAATTCCGAGTGGATGCCCTTCACACTCAACCTTTGCTATTGATATAGCATAAGGAAATTTGAACTAGTCTACTCCCTGTTTATAGTCCCCTAGCTTGACGCTGATCTACTCTTGGTTTATAGTCCCTCAGACTTAGTCAAGTACCTACCCTATATAATTAAATGATTATCACATCTTGGGATATCAAGTCTTGGCCAGCAAAGCATGTTAACCAATTAATATGGACCTAGAACATAAGAATAATAGTCCATGTAAAGAAATGACGGTTGTACAAAACATGAACAAGAAACACAAAGTGTTAGAAGTCCTGGTCTAGCTAGTCTAGTTTAGACTATAAAGTATGTGTGGTAAGGATTACAAGATTTTGCACTAAACAAAAACAAGCAGGTACAACTTCTTACTAATGAAGGGTCTAGGGATCCTTTTTTCTTGTCTCCCTTAAACTATAAAAAATTTCATCAGTCTCAGCCAATTTTGTATCATTTCTGCCCGTTTTCTATCATCACTGTTTTTATTATTATTATTATTATCAAGGCTATTATTGTAAGGGATTTATTTTGAGAAAATTTCCGAGTGGATGCCCTTCACACTCAACCTTTGCTATTGATATAGCATAAGGAAATTTGAACTAGTCTACTCCCTGTTTATAGTCCCCTAGCTTGACACTGATCTACTCTTGGTTTATAGTCCCTCAGCCAGACTTACATAAGTGAGAACCCTACCATTTAAAATAAAGCCCTAAAAAATCCTTTGTAAGGTATAATGTCAGAATATACTTAGTCAAGTACCTACCCTATATAATTAAATGATTATCACATCTTGGGATATCAAGTCTTGGCCAGCAAAGCATGTTAACCAATTACTAAGAAATGTTACCTGAAAAGTTGAACACGAGCAACATTTGAGGACTTGCAGCTCTTGAACCATTGTTCAAAAAATAATGAATCCAAGCCAACAAATACAATGAGATATTATCCTCTGTTTAGATCCAGAGGCCATCAAATTACAACAGCTGGAACAGTGTAAAAAGTAGGTAGGTAAGTTTACCTATGTAGAGGAGAAGTTTATGTGCGTTTCGCACTGAGGTAACACATCGCAAGTAGCAAGTCGCAAGATGCTACTGCTTACGTCCTGAATCTTGTTCAAAGAAACATGAACGACTGCTTGGAAAAAGGGACTTTTTATGCGCATTTTGCACTGAGGTAACACAACAACGTGTTACCTCAGTGTGAAAGCCACCTTAGTCTCATCTTAGCAGGATAAACAAGGTATTACCCTATTCTATGTAAGAAATGTTAACAGCAAAAACTACAATTTTGTGTTAAAGTGTTTAGTAACCTGGGTATACCAAGATACAGACTGTTTGGGTATAGTCTCCTAATATTTTCAGAGTTTAAAAACACTTTTTCATTAGGTGAAATTGTAGATCAAGCTCTCACACACTCAAAGGATCATTTCTTATTCATGTTTGACTATTATTGGACTACAGAGGGTTCTTTTTTCCTTCTTTTTGCGTGAAGTTTACACTTTACAAACCTGTTGAAATCATTAGTTAGGTACTTCAAGGTGAAATCAAGCCTGCCAGAATATTTATTCGCATGCAATGGTTAGTGAGGCTCTTCTCCTGGTTAGGGAAGCTTGCTCCTGGTAACAAAATGAAGTTACGGCTTGAAGAGGGTTCCTAGTCAAAAATCACAAAACTTTCGAGCTTTTCGTTCAGATAATTTTTTGAAATGAAATGAATTCCCGCCAAACATATGCACTAGCGCTCGTAGTGGAGAGATATGCAAGTATTCAAGGAGGTAACAAGGGATTGGATAGGAACTCACTGTGTTACCTCAGTGTGAAAGCCACCTTAGGTGGCTTTCGCACTGAGGTAACACGTCGCAAGTAGCAAGATTACCTCAGTGTGAAAGCCACCTCTCATCTTAGCAGGATAAACAAGGTATTACCCTATTCTATGTAAGAAATATTAACAGCAAAAACTTACGTACAATTTTGTGTTAAAGTGTTTAGTAACCTGGGTATACCAAGATACAGACTGTTTGGGTATAGTCTCCTAATATTTTCAGAGTTTAAAAACACTTTTTCATTAAGTGAAATTGTAGATCAAGCTCTCACACACTCAAAGGATCATTTCTTATTCATGTTTGACCATTATTGGACTACAGAGGGTTCTTTTTTCCTTCTTTTTGCGTGAAGTTTAAAGTTTACAAACCTGTTGAAATCATTAGTTAGGTACTTCAAGGTGAAATCAAGCCTGCCAGAATATTTATTGGCATGCAATGGTTAGTGAGGCTCTTAGCTTGTTAGGGAAGCTTGCTCCTGGTAACAAAATGATGTTACGGCTTGAAGAGGGTAGAGGGTTCCTAGTCAAAAATCACAAAACTTTCGAGCTTTTCGTTCAGATATTTTTTTGAATTTTGAAATGAAATAAATTCCCGCCAAACATATGCACTAGCGCTCGTAGTGGAGAGATATGCAAGTATTCAAGGAGGTAACAAGGGATTGGATAGGAACTCACTGAAAAGTGAAGCCCAATGGAGCAGTTGCATTTGGGTAAAATTTATGATTAAAATTTCGATAAAAAAAAAAAAAAAAAAAAAAAAACCAAAAAAAAAAAAAAAAAAAAAAAAAAAAAACTCAGAAAAAATAACAGCTGTAAAAAGTCGAAAATTTAAATTTTATTTTCCGCCAGAATTGCGTAGAAATCCATGCGCACAAACAGATTAATGTGTTGCCTGCGAGGGAGCTTTGCTCGGGACATTTGATGTGACGTCATGGTCACACCTCGGTACCGACTAACAGATCGACTAGAACAGATAGACTAGACAACAGATAGTACAGAATTATTTCTGATACCTGCCTCGGTGGTGTAGTGGTCAAGGCGCTCGCCTGATAAACAGGAGGGCGTGGGTTCAATCTCAGCCGAGGTATGGAATTTTATCATCAATATAATTTGAGAATTTGACCACAATAATAGTATAGTAGCCTACTGCTGGAGTAAAGGGACTTTTCAGTCCTACACGAGCAGTATAAATAAGCACTATTATTATTATTATTATTATTATTATTATTATTATTATTATTATTATTATTATTATTATTATTATTACTATTATTAGAGGTGCAGTACAATAGTTCTAAACTAAAATGGACGTGGCACACAAGGGATCAAGACAAGACGAGAAAAAACAAGACAAGAGGAGACTACCTTAACATAATAAAATTATTAAAGGTCCTAATGTTTACTAATTATTGAAGATTTCACTGTCAAATGCAGGCTTATATGTTATACAGTATACACCTTTATCCTCTTCATTCACCTGTAACCAACTTATGTCAATGAGAACTATAACCAAGTACCTAAGTGTGTACGGAAATATTGAAAATGCAAATAAAGCAAACCTAGGTATACTGTCTAATGTCAGCCTACTTCTTACAAGTGCCTAAACTGTTCTCACAATAAACAACAGATTTAAGTATGTAAAAAAAAAATGGGATTTTTTCTGTAACTCACCTCCTTTACTGACTGCTTTTGGTTGCATATTTTACAGTCCCATTTCTTTGCTTTCTTCACAATATGGACCTAGAACATAAGAATAATAGTCCATGTAAAGAAATGACGGTTGTACAAAACATGAACAAGAAACACAAAGTGTTAGAAGTCCTGGTCTAGCTAGTCTAGTTTAGACTATAAAGTACGTGTGGTAAGGATTACAAGATTTTGCACTAAACAAAAACAAGCAGGTACAACTTCTTACTAATGAAGGGTCTAGGGATCCTTTTTTCTTGTCTCCCTTAAACTATAAAAAATTTCATCAGTCTCAGCCAATTTTGTATCATTTCTGCCCGTTTTCTATCATCACTGTTTTTATTATTATTATTATTATCAAGGCTATTATTGTAAGGGATTTATTTTGAGAAAATTTCCGAGTGGATGCCCTTCACACTCAACCTTTGCTATTGATATAGCATAAGGAAATTTGAACTAGTCTACTCCCTGTTTATAGTCCCCTAGCTTGACACTGATCTACTCTTGGTTTATAGTCCCTCAGCCAGACTTACATAAGTGAGAACCCTACCATTTAAAATAAAGCCCTAAAAAATCCTTTGTAAGGTATAATGTCAGAATATACTTAGTCAAGTACCTACCCTATATAATTAAATGATTATCACATCTTGGGATATCAAGTCTTGGCCAGCAAAGCATGTTAACCAATTACTAAGAAATGTTACCTGAAAAGTTGAACACGAGCAACATTTGAGGACTTGCAGCTCTTGAACCATTGTTCAAAAAATAATGAATCCAAGCCAACAAATACAATGAGATATTATCCTCTGTTTAGATCCAGAGGCCATCAAATTACAACAGCTGGAACAGTGTAAAAAGTAGGTAGGTAAGTTTACCTATGTAGAGGAGAAGTTTATGTGCGTTTCGCACTGAGGTAACACATCGCAAGTAGCAAGTCGCAAGATGCTACTGCTTACGTCCTGAATCTTGTTCAAAGAAACATGAACTTTCACATTGGAGTAATTGATTCAAAAAATAATTTTTCCCACAAACAATCACAAGTAGCAACTAACAAAACTCCAGATTGTTGGTGTTGAAGTAACACTGTTACTTGTTTCCAGGGTTCAAGTAGCAACATGTATCCTCAGTGAGGAAGGTTTCATTTGAAATAATGGTCTGGTCTTTGAAGATGCATGCTACGTAGCATCTTGCGACTTGCTACTTGCGACGTGTTACCTCAGTGTGAAAGCCGCCTTATGTGTGTAGGATAAATTTCGCTCCGGTTGGGAATTGCACCCGCGACCTAGCGCTTACTATGCACTATGCAGGCGTGCTACCCTCCAAGCTAGATTCGTAGAAGCTTTTAATTTAAACAAAGTTTTTTTGTTTATAAAATTTACACCTATTCTGTACCAAATACATAAGACCTTGTTTAGACTGCGGGAGTAAAGGGACTTTTCATTCTCATTCTGGCACTATAAACAGGATATATTCTATTCTACATCTAAGCAAGCCTCGGAGAGGCCTTTTTGTCTAGCAAGCTGGCAGTTCCTCAAAGTGTTCTCTCTGCTTTTAAAGACCAAGTACAAGTCCTCACGATGGTTGACTGCGGTTCAGGACGAGCCAGCCAATTTAACAATGCTAGAGCTAGAGACCATCACCCCGGTGTATAGCAGATACAAAAAGACATCTTTCTTTATTCTGCTATCGCCATTGCGGTCACAGGGGATTGGATAGGAACTAACTGAAAAGTGAAGCCCAATGGAGCAGTTGCATTTGGGTAAAATTTATGATTAAAATTTCCACAAAAAAAAAAAAACTCCGAAAAAATAACTGTAAAAAGTCGAAAATTTAAATTTTATTTTCCGTCAGTCCTGAACTCTGACGCCAGACTTCAGGAGATGCGCAGAAACGTATGCGCACAAACATGAATTGCGTAGAAAAACATGCGCACAAACAGATTAATGTGTTGCCTGCGAGGGAGCTTTGCTCTGGACATTTGATGTGACGTCATGGTCACACCTCGGTACCGACTAACAGATAGACTAGCTAGACAACAGATGGTACAGAATCATTTCTGATACCTGCCTCGGTGTAGTGGTCAAGGCGCTCGCCTGGTAAATAGGAGGGCGTGGGTTCAATCCCAGCCGAGGCATGGAATTTTATCCTCAATATAATTTGAGAATTTGACCACAATAATAAAGTAGCCTACTGCTGGAGTAAAGGGACTTTTCAGTCCTATGCGAGCAGTATAAATAAGCACTATTATTATTATTATTCTAAGCCTACTGCTGGAGTAAAGGGACTTATCAGTCCTATGCGAGCAGTATAAATAAGCACTATTATTATTATATAGGTAGGTTTCAATCCCAGCCGAGGTATGGAATTTTATCCTCAATATAATTTGAGAATTTGACCACAATAATAGTAGTAGCCTACTGTGGAGTAAAGGAACTTTTCAGTCCTACACGAGCAGTATAAATAAGCACTATTATTATTATTACTTAGACTTCTTGTGTAGGTACGTTAAACCTTCAATGAAAAACTAGTTGCGCGACCATGAACCATTGACCCTCGCCGAGATCTTCGACCATCACAGAAAAGATACCCAGCTCAATTTCTTGATTTTCTACGAGGGTCAATACTATGGTGGAGGCTTCGTTGAGGACGCTTCTATTAAGAGCATGGTTTGATTATTTTCTCTTGGGTCGGTACTAGGCAAGGGTCGATGGTCGGTTCTCCTTTGTGGACGCCTACTAGCGCTCGAAAGCCTAGCCTAGCCCTGTTCATAAACGCCACCTGAACCATTCACTCTGCAACAAAAGTGGCAGGATGTCCACATATTACCTCACCTCACTATACAGACTATTATAGGTACTTTTTTTTAAGAGGTTTGACAGAGGGAACTGTAACTGCTAAGGTCTTATCGTCCCGAAAGCGAAGAGAGAAGGAAGGCAAGATAGGAGAAAGCCAGCCGTCCTGATAACGAACATTATCCCATCAGGATAAAATCCGCCCCGGGCCGGAATCGAACTCGCGGCCTAGTTCTTACAAGGCATACCAACTAAGCTAACGAAGCTAGGAAAGTTATAGGTATTGCCGGTCAGCAAGATTGACATTCTTGCCTTATCTCAATGAATCAACTTACTGATGGTTTATTACCGTTATCAATTGGATTTCTCAATTTTCAGATAATTACGAGCGTCCGCGCTTTACAACAAATAAATGCCTCATCAATCTCATCATTAATATTGATTGCCTAATACCTATTTCTAATGGTTTCACATCCAACAATGAAAAACACACTGAGTCATCAAAATCATACCTGTTTTACATATATGCTCAGTTGCATTTATTTATTTTTACTCTCCTGAAAGAGCTCTTCCACAAAACCGCTTTTCCTCCATCCCGGGAAAATTTCAGTTACAATTAGTATGTATTTGGTTAATATCATTAAAGGAAGAAGAGATGGCAGGCGCGGAAGAGGAAGGCCAAGATTGATGCAGGTTCATAGATCAAGTTTTGAAAAGGCATCGGTATGTACCAGTTACCAGGTATAGGATTGAAGAAAAAGAAGAAGAAGATATTACTAAAATCATCCTCGCCAGTCGCCAGCCTAGTTTGGTTGGAGCCTGTGTCGTTAAGCGCTAGGTCGCAGCTCCAGTTTGAGTGAGGGGGCGAACTTTATCAGAAAAGTTCGTCCCCAGAACGGCTGGTTCCTACACTTCCTACCCTGTCCTTCTTTTCTCTTCGGTTTTGGAACTATAAACAACTTAGGAAAATGAAAACATTATTTTTTTCCATTATTATTAAAATAAAATAAATAAAAAAGATCCTTGACTTTTTGCGACCTCACCAATTTTGCGAGGATTTCAGCTATCACCTCAATACTGTTACTGACCTAGTGACCTCATGAAACGCGAAGTGTACCCGGATATAGCCACTAAAATGACTAATGCACGAATTTCCCAACTTTAGTGACACATCCCATCGGAAACCAGGTGCGTTCAATGTCGTAAAATTATTCGCCCTGTGACAAATCGTTGCCTTTTTTCAAACTTCGATTTTTTTTCCAAGAGGTTTGATAGAAGAACCTGTAACTAACGAGGTCTTTTCGTCCCGACAGAAAGAAGACGGGATAGGAGATGTCGCAAAACTTACTGGCCCGATGGCGAATAGTAGGTACTTCATGATTTTTTTTTTTTTTTTACAACAGGACCGATCTCATCATCTCCGAAGCAAATTGCACGGGCTCGGATTTCAACTACCTCTATAAAATGGTAGGATATGCCTAATTGACGTGTAAAATGAGCAGGCTTGATCCATCAGCGGTGATTTATGGCTATTATTTTATAACGCGATTTTCCTCGTAGTTAGCAAATAATACGTACTTCTACGTGCTAAAATATGATTGGACACGGGCTAATATGCACGCCATAAGTATAAACCGCATAAACAGCCTCAAGCGGCAAAGTTAATAGCCTCATGTGACAAATAGTTTGTGACTATGATTGATTTGGCAAAATACCAAAATCTGTATTTAATACACCTAAAAACCACGACAGATATGTACGAGTAGGTCCTATGTTCTTTTTCAAAGGTCTTTTGTTCTTGTATTTTTTACTTTCCTTATCCTATAAGGGTTTAAACATAACAAGCTCTTCATTCAGGTAAGGTAATAGCACGCAATCTGGTTGTGGTGTAATGTTCTTCAATGAAAACATACTTCGTGCACCCTATAGGAAGGAAAGTAATGTAATTGTCTTTACGTTCCCAGAATAATTTATTAATAGGATATTCGGAGCCTGACATTAATATTCCTCCCATGCACCTATCCCTGGCAAAGTTCCTAACATGCTACCTGTGGAAGCATTTGAATCATTCTGTATTCTCAGAGAAGAGTGAGGACATCTTAAGAAATCTTCCTCATCATGTGTCTGGTGAAGTTCGAATCTGTTTAAATCTTATCAATGCCGCAACACCTAACATGGCGATTTTTCACCTTGGTCTCTTTTGCTGGCAACTTTCAACGTGCATAATAATTATGCAGTAGTATGTATGATAGGTGCAAGTATCTACGTAAGTATACAACTTACCTCTGCTGATCGCTGATCTCAGAAGGAAGGAAAGTAATGTAATTGTCTTTACGTTCCCAGAATAATTTATTAATAGGATATTCGGAGCCTGACATTAATATTCCTCAGAAAAAAAGAAGAAGTTTGGAGAAACCAGCTATAATAAGTACCTCACCAAAGTGTATTAATATGGAGGTCCCTCTTATTCTCAAAACAGACACAATCATATCAGTCATAGCTTACATAAAATGTCCCATCTCCCATTGTTGAAGGACAGGCCCAGGACGCTCAGGTAAAAGTCAATAATACAAACAGGTCAATGATTTAAGAATCACTTTACATGATATAATATTAGAGAGCAAAAGGCGGCTCAATATCACTCTAAATGGACAGGTAAGAGGTAAGTATTCATATATTTTACAATGGCGTTTTGTGATGTCTCCAACATGAAGAACTCATTAGCCGCTTAGCAAATTATATTTGATGTCATGTGTAGGGTGAAAAAGGCGTTCTATTTTTTGAAGGTCTCAGAAAAAAAAACAAGACAGATACCTGAAAACGAAAAAACCCTAATGGATGGGTAAGTACCTACGTTTTAGGTATACAGTATGGTTCAAAAATGAACTTCATTTTTATTACTGAGGAACTGAGAAGGGTGTGATCGTCTTGGATGTTAGTGACGTTCAACAAACGTTCTACGAACATACACAATAATTTTAATAAACATTATTTAGTTTTAGCTACACTAATGAAACAAAGGTGGTAAAACAACTGTGGTTTCATGTAAGTTCTGACTTTCCCAGAATTTCGCCAGCACCTGAGATCTATGCTTAGCTGATGAGTTCTAAGAACGAAACGCGTCCTAGGCTGCTCGACGGCAGTGGATAGACACCCATCTTCTTTTTTACTGCACACATTAGACAGATGAAACTGTCTAAAGACATTTACAGGGTGTCTACTAAAATGGAAAAATAAAATTCCCTGACTTTTCCCGGTTTTCCAGTCCAATTTTTCAAAATTTTCAGTCTACTTTTCCAAGATTTTCTACCCTATTCCCACTGCGCCGCAGCCGATTTTTTTTTTTTTTTTTTCAAATTTCAGTTCCGGTTGTTTGGTTTCATTTATAACTATACTTCTGGATTTGGTTCGAGATATTCTCAAGTTGTGTAAAACAAGATGAAACAAAAAAGTCAACAATTGGAACAATCGATACAGCAGACAGGATTTCAAGTTACGTAAATGTAACCGTAAACTGTCAACCAAGTAATAGGTGCACTGCACTCATCATTATCAATCTCTTGCGTAACTTGCAACTCTCTAGTGATTTTTTTATGCAGTCTATAATCATTTCTAGATTTGTCTCAGCCTTGTCTAACCGGAGAGCTATGATTATTACTACTAATGGTCTGCATATAATTATGGTAGGATTGGATAATGCACTTGCTTTAACATGCCCTACCCATGGTGCGTCCTTCGTAATTATGGACTAGAAGATGTACAAATATTGCCCATTAGGGTTTAAA